>NC_133531.1:28683697-28976117 GCF_048544455.1 Silene latifolia
ATGTCAAAAGAAATTCTCAGTAAAGTGAACAAGTTCAAATCAAATGTGTTCTTACACGAAAGGTATATAAGCCGGAGGCTCACCTCCGAATCGATCTTGCCGTCGTCTAGGCCAAGATCCGTCACGCCTACGTCGAAGTCACGCAACTCGGAGATCGTCGTCCTCCCAGTCGCGTCGGTGTACTCAAGAGTCTCGGGGTACACTGGGGGCTCGATGCCCGCCGCCTCAACCTCCTGCAAAGACAAATAGCTCTCATTAATCGGTGATCTTTCATCGTAATTCCCGAAATCAAATCAAGAAAAATAAAGGATACTCACCACTACTGGCCAGTACGCCAACCTCCCGTAAAGGAACGCCGAGTAGTCCTCGCCAGGCAGAAGAAGGTCGTCGCCACTGGCACCAGCCAAGTCCGCCTCCCTCTCGGCCTCGCAGGCTCCCGAACATCGTCCTCGGAGGGTCAATGGGAACCGTCAACGCGCCCCGAGAGCACTGACGAGCCAAACGCTCGCCCAGATACCACACAGGACCCATCGACGTCCACAACAGCAGCCGACTCGGGCTCCTAGGTCGAAGGACCTCAGTAACAAAAGGAGGCGCTCCAGCGTACTCCGCCCAAGGTCTGGGCACTCACTGCGACAAGATAAGGCAAAGATCATTCCTATGATCAAGCGAAAGCAAAGGACAAGAAATATAAATGAATACGAGTGGGATACTCACGCTGCTCAGCTGAAGGGCGTTCACATCCCGCCGGTAGACATTGTGAGAAGAGCGCTTGCTCTTCGTCCGGCACATCACCCAATCCCTCACCACGAGATAGGCCTTCTCCAACGGCTCTGTCCTCTTCGGCGCAAGACTCGGGAAGTAAGAGTACACCCAGGCCTATAAAACAGAATAATCAATGACGATCTTTCGTAATTCGATAAAGAAAAGAATTTACTTTGGTCTAAAGGAAGGTTCATACTTCCAACAGTAGTCCAGGTCCGACAGCGCCAGGAGAAGTCCCCTTCTCCATCAACTCCGGACGAACCATGGCCCTCATGAAGCGGATGAGGACCGCAAAACCAGCAGTGACCCAATCCCAGCGCCCTAGGGAACTCAGGTCAGAAAGAAAGGGGAGAAGTTTCGTCGATAGCCTCTCGCCCTTGTCTCCGAGGTAAATCGAAGACAGGAACCACCAAAGCCACAGACGAGCTCTCGCTCGGTTTGTGCGGGGAGGAGGAGGATCTCCCTCCCATCGATCGTCACCGACTCCGGGTCTTCCCGCAAAGTAGTCTCGGACATAGGTATCGGGTACCAAGCCAAGATCGCAACATGACCTTCGGCGACAAGTTCAGCCGATCAACCTCCTCGCCTCGGCCGAATCCGCCCTCATAGCTGTCTCCGGCCACACCATCTCCTCGGTCCCACACGGCGGACGGAAATCATGCCGTAATCCTCCGAGTAACTCCCACCTCACCAAAAGGCGGGTGAAACGTGGAAGTCGTATCCTAGAATCGATCCAAGAAAGCGCGGACAAGGCTAAGGTTAGCCCGCAACTTCCTCTTCACAATATCCCTCCAGACCTGAACCAGAGGACCAAACGCTCCACGCTCGATCATGGCCCTCTCCTCCGCCGACAGTCGCTCGTAGTGCTCTATATTGTCGTGTAACCCGAGAACGACCGATGTTCCGGCCTCCTATTATGATTTGAAACAAAGCTATCTTTAGTTTTGAATGAAATTTGCAAGAAGTTTGGACAAAAAGAATGAAAGAGAATAGGTAATGAGTAGTGAATTCTTATTTACCAAGCTCTTCACCGTCAGGACGGGTGACCCTCTGCAGCCCACACGAGGTGCCTACTCTCCCAGGTCTCGGCCCACGCAGGAGCTCCCCTCAGCTGACGACCTCCTCGCCTGACGTTGGCCCGTCTCGGGGCCTCCTCCTCCTCCTCGACGGCCTCCTCCTCGTGAGCCTCGTCTCCAGTAGCCATCACCGCATCGGTGAAGACCTGCTCCAAAGTCTCCTCAACAGCAGCGTCTACCTCCATGGGAGTCCTCCCAGAAGTAGAAGCCTCATCACCTGCAACATTAAAGTAAATTTAGGCCGCGTCACATGACGACAAGCCTTTGTTAAGGAGTTTTCGAGCCCTCGGAGCCCTGAAAACGCCCTTTCCATGCCATCTTTGGCCATATTCCCGCCAACCCAATCACTCATGTGATAAATTGGGACAAGTCAAGTCCAAGTCAAAGCCTAGTTCCGGGTTCAAGCCGAAAATTCGGCAGCATTTCGTTATAACGGCGATTATGCCCTAGAAAGGTGCCCCGAAAAAGTTGTCACAAACCAAAATTTCGAGATGGCAAGAAGTTTACCCATCATCCAAGGATCCAAAATATGAAATTTCATCGCCAATGGGCAATCCTAAGGTTATTTTCGAAGCAATTTACGGTTCAGCTGTGAAACCGTCTCAAAATTCGCTCAAGGGCTCAAAACTCGATGAAAATTCAAAGCAAATACATGGTTATGTTCCTAACATTGCCTACTATCCATTTCTAACATCAATTTGGCAAAACAAATCCATTTGGGGGAAAAGCCCCAAATTTTCGATCAAAAGGGTCGAAAACCCTAATTCTCGCGGCTCAAAATTCGACAAATGTAAATGATTAATGCAAGATTGGGACACATACCTCGATTAGTCATGTTTAAAGCAAGATTTTGAATCAAACCTCGACAGAAATGGTGAAGATTTGAGAGAGAAATTGAAGGAAATGTGTTTCGAAATAATGAAGTATAACCCGTCTGATTTCGCGTTTTTACGCGGAAATAGCCAAATTGGGGAAAAGACGCAGCAGGCGCTGCGCCTCTTCCAAGAGACGCAGCTCTTGCTGCGCCTCTTCCTTATGTTCCCTCCATACGAATTTTCAAAAATTCGTTATGAGTTCGTTATTAGTAGGCCCATCTTTGGTGCGCCTCTTCTTCAATGCTATTATATTCTTTTGGTCCGTTTAGACGATTTTCTTTCGTTCCGACCCGCATTTTATCCCGCGCGACAGTATTTTGCAGTATTGTCCAAATTCATTATGTCCTGCGCAGCAGTATTTTGCAGTATTGCTCAAGATCATTATGTCCAGTAGCAAAGAGTATTTTGCGATCGCTCACTCAAGGTTTCTTTCACGACGATCAAGATGTTCCTAGTCGTCCCCATGTGAGAGTATTTTGCGATCTTGCTCATTCGAGATTTCTTCCGCGACGATCAAGATGTTCCTAGTCGTCACAATATTTCACCAGCAAGAATTTGTTTGAGACCGACGCAAGCAGATTCAACCTCAAATTTCACCAGAGTTCGCTTGAGACCGACGCAAGCGGATTCCCCAGCAGTTTCTACCGACGTCCTGCTGCTTTCAATATTTCTTGTTTCCCCGCGAAGTTCGATTAAGTCTCAAGTATGATCTCTCCTTATGGCTGGCGAGCTTCCTTACGTAGTCTAATGGACTTTAAACGACCCTCCCCGATAGTCGACAGACTCTAAAATGTTCCCGACGATAGGTCCTTGGCTCAGACCCCTTGAGCCGCCTCGCGTCGCCATAGTCGTCAGGTTGTAATCTTCGATTGACCTGATGGCTATACTTTGACTTTCGCCTTGTCCAAGCCTCAGTCAAAGTGGGGGCTCTGTAGACACCTCGTTTATGCACCTCCCGCAAACCACCCGGTGATGATTGGGCCGCATGTTTGATTCGCGGAACGATTTGTGACAGTTCGTAAGATTATCGTCAAGTGTTTGCTCAAATATTAATGTCAACCTCTTAGTTGTCATCTACGTCCTGATACGGTCGTTTTGGCAGTAATTAGAGTACATTCGGAGTCCGGGTCAAAAACCGTCTCCATTTTTCGATAATCGTTAAATCCCGAGTCGAATGTTTCGGAATGTTAGGATATTTCTATTCCATATTTTACAAATTTTATCTTTTGGCAAATAATATCCCGTAATATTCACAAGATAATCGAATTATTTCCGTCCTACCATAACTCAAACGCGGAAATCTTTCTTCAGCAGGAGGAAACCTCCTGGGAATAGACGCAAGCCAGTCTTTGCGCCTCTTCCAAGAGACGCAGTGGCTGCTGCGCCTCTTCCCAGGCCCTTCTTTGCATGATTTACGTATCTTTTTTATATCTTTCCGAGATTCACTTCCAAAGAGTCTCCGAAACCCTATTCCTTCACGTGATTAGTATAAATAGGAGCTTTCGTTCCTCATATTTCTCACGCGAGTGTCCGCCCTTCTCTTCTCCCTTTGCATTCTAGACTTCGTTCTTACTAATTGGCGCCTACGTGCTTGGACTTCCGACCACGTAAGCTCGGATCTTTCCGGGTACCAGCCTCTCCGTTGCATGACCGACCAATTTGACCAACTACACTTAATCAATCTTAATCAATCAATCGTTTTCCTCTTACGAGGGCACTCTCTTTGCATTCGCGTCGAGCATCACTAATCGATATCTTAGTACATCTCGTTTCGTCAACATGTAAGTCTGAGGGTGTAATCTCTCTTTTATTTATTGTATTTTATTTATCATATCATTATTGTAAGGTTTATGTCGAATACACCGTTAAAACTGATTTCTAAAACCGTGCTTTAAAACTCTGTTTTTGCGGATTTCCAGTAGACAGACGTCGAGAAAAGACGCAGCAACTGCTGCGCCTCTTCGAAGGAGCGCAGTTCCTGCTGCGCCTCTTCGTGAGGCTGCCGCAGTTCCTGCTTCTTTTCTTCTTCCTCGTCCTCTGTAATTCGTCTTTATTTATTTGTTTTTCACTTGTTTTCTTAAATTATTCGTTCATCATCATTAATATTCACATGTATATAATTCATCATTCATCCACATGTTTAATCATCAAAAGTCCGACTTAAATCCTAAATAATCCAATATTCGCGGGTTTTCGTCATTAAATTCAATTCCGGGTTGTAGAGATTCAATTTGTTCATATTGGGTTTCTGGAATTCGTCTTTGATATAGTTTTCGTTTGTTTATTCACATGTTTGTCGTATATTCGTTGTACATTCATCGTATCTAACCTAGTTATTTGATTTCAATAGAGGACTCATTCATTAACATCGCTCCTTCATGTAATTAATCCGTCTTATTTCCGTCTCATTCATGTTTACTGTTTTTATGACTAATTCACATGTTAAATAATCTATTAATCACTTTCATCCGAGTCAATAATCTAATCAATCTTTAAATTCACCAATCGACATTAACGGTTTTGCGATTCGGCCACGGCCAGAATTCACCCTTGGAAGACGCAAAGAATCGCCGCGCCTCTTCCAGAGGCGCGATCTCTTTGCGCTGTTCAGGATGAGTTCTGCCCCTGAACTCCGTTTCTGCCTTGACCTAGTTTAATTAGTCTACGTTTAATCAACTATTATCCGTAGTATATCGCTAATTCCTGTTCGTTAATTTATTTAATATTTCTCTTTTATTCCTTTTTCTCAAATTATCCGTTTTAGCGGTATTTTCGACATAAATCGCCTATTCCAATGTAATTAATGTAATTTCCATTATTGTAATTTATAATTATTGTATTTCTTTCATTGTTTGTATGCTTTCACATGTAAATCAACATTAAATCCGACTTCGACCCAATTGTATGCTAATTACGTGTCAACCGACTTAGTTAAATTCTCACATGTTAGGATTAAAACTTGGATGTTGCATTGCATGCATATAGCCGACGATATATCAAGTACGAATAACTTCCCTAATCATTAGTAGAGGCCGCTATCGAGGCGGGCGGGATTAGGTGTTCGATCAAAAGAGCTTCCTAATACGTACCCTCACCCCTTACTCCAGATCTCCGTGAGCACCCGTGTTCATTGGCATCCACGAGAGTCATTCTAGACATAGAATGCTAAGGGTAACGATTGCTTAGTGTTCATGTCACTACTTTGTGTCTTGACATGACACGAGGTATTCGAACGGTTCCAATTTCCCATAAAAATTGGTGGCGACTCCATACAAAATGCAAACGCTTGTTCCCCGTTTCTCACCAAGCGCCCCCGTGGGCGGCCCGCTGTCCACACCGTCACATCCTCAATGTGGCCCAAGCTCTGCTTTTTCAACGTCGGCTTCCTAAGCAATTTTGGGGTGAGTGTATACTTACTGCTGCTCACTTAATTAATCACCTTCCCTTGCCTATTTTACATCACAAAACTCCGCATGAAGTCTTGTTTGGCACGCCTCCATCTTATACAAATTTACGGGTCTTTGGCTGTCTTTGTTTTGTTCATAATCAGAAAACCCGAGGGGATAAGTTGGAGTCACGGAGTCGAAAGTGTTTGTTTTTGGGTTACCCACACAATGTGAAAGGATGGCGGGTATATGACCTTGAAACTAAACAAATATTTATTTCTCGTGATGTCATTTTTTACGAAGACACGTTCCCTTTCGCTGAGCCGAACACCCAAACTGATTCCGGTGACCCTCCTGTTTGTCATGATGATTCATGTGACTCGCATACTGTATCTCTCACCGATGGGAATGACTTGGTCCATGACTCGTCGTCTGCCCCTGCCACGGGTGCTGTAGATGTTTCTGCCGACCCCACTGCTATAGTCGATGCTTCTGTCGACTATGCTACCACCATCGACAATACTGGTGCTACTACTTCTTCCTCGACATCGACTGGTATGGGTAGGGGTCACGGGTTGAAATTTCCAAACTCCCGGTTACATAGCTATGTGCTTGATACAACATACAGTCCATCTTCTCCAAGTTCACCGGTCTCTCCGTCATCGTCCGACGGTACACCTTATTCCTTAGCTAATTTTATCAATTGTGATAAATTTTCTAGTCCACATTAGGGATGTCAGCGGGGCAGGTACAAGTGGGTACCGCCCCGCACCCGCCCCAGTTGGGACGGAGATGGATAGAGCTTTGGCGGGTGGTGGGGCGGGTGTGGGTACGAAAATTGTACCCGCCATAGGTAATGGGGCGGGGATGAATTTTGCATCTTACCCACCTCATACACGTCTACCCGCCAATCTTTAAAAAAATTAATATGATTATGACAATTGTTTAAATCTTATTTAATTATAATTAGGGTTTTTCTAACGTGTGCCCTAAGGGCACACATTAATAACCCATATATGGTAAGATTAACAACATATTCTCATTAAATATGGTAAAAATGATGATATACTTGAATATCTCATTTGAATATGTTGTTAATCTTACCATATATGGATTATTAATGTGTACCTCAAGGGTACACATTAGAAAAACCCTTATAATTATAATTAAGATATAATGTTAATGTAGCTATTTCATAAAGATTTTTACTAACTTTTTTTGGTGTAAAACTAAAATTATAAAGATAAATTCAAACAAAATGGAAATTAATAGTGATTAAATCAACTTTTGCGAAAAAAGTTATCGAATAAAATTATGGTGTAGCGGGTTAATGGGTAAGCGGGGCGGGCATGGTTTTATATCTCCGCCTGTTGGGGCGGGGATGGTTTTGGAAACTTGTACCCGCCACGGGTGGTGGGGCGGGGATGGGTACAAGTTTTTCTTGGTGGGTACGGGTACGGGGGAGCCTATATCCACCATCGCCTCGCCCCAATGACATCCCTAGTCCACATCGTTCGTTTTTGGCAGCTATAACAGCGGGGGTTGAACCTTCGTCCTTTAAAATTGCGGTCCGAGATGATGGGTGGTGTAGGGCTATGCAAGATGAGATTGATGCCTTAGAAGCTTATGGTACTTGGGAATTAGCTGTTTTGCCTCTCGGTAAGAAAGCACTTGGTTGTCACTGGTGTACAAAATTAAATATAAATCTGATGGGTCAATTGAACGATTAAAAGCTCGTCTTGTTGTGTTCGGTAATCACCAAGTTGAGGGTATTGACTATGGAGAAACTTTCGCTCCTGTTGTTAAGATGGTTACTATTCGTACTCTTCTTGCTGTTGCTTCCGTAAGAAACTGGGAATTGCTTCAAATGGACGTCCACAATGCGTTCTTGCACGGGGATTTTGATGAGGAAATTTATATGAAACTTCCTCCTGGTTTTAGTCATTGTCATGATGGTAAAGTTTGTCGGCTCAAAAAGTCACTCTATGGTCTCCGTCAAGCATCGAGATGTTGGTTTGCCAAATTATATGGGGCGCTCCGCAAGTATGGTTTTCATCAGTCTTATTCCGATTATTCTCTCTTCACTTACTCCGCTGACAAGGTGCGTTTACATGTCTTAATCTATGTAGATGATCTTGTTATTGCGGGTAACGATAACTCGGCAATTGGTGAATTTAAAAGCTACTTGAATCGGTGTTTTAAAATGATAGATTTGGGTTCATTAAAATACTTTCTTTGCATTGAAGTGGCGCGCAGTCGTTACGGAATTTGTCTCAGCCAACGGAAATACACATTAGACATTATTAGTGAAGTTGGGTTGTTGGGTGCTAAACCGTGTTCCACACCCATGGACACAGATCACCAACTCGCCACTACTACTAGTCCTCCCTTATGCGACCCCGAGCGCTATCGTCGACTAGTTGGTCGTCTAGTCTATTTGGCTGTTACACAGCCAAACTTATCTTTTTCGGTTCATGTGCTCTCTCAATTTCTTAAGGAGCCACGTGAAGATCATTTGGAAGCAGCTATGCGTGTTGTGCGCTATTTAAAAGGTAGTCCGGAGCAAGGCATCTTATTACGCTCCGACAGCCACCTTATTGTGTCCGGTTGGTGTGATTCCGATTGAGGTAAATGACCTCTCACTCGACGGTCTGTCTCTGGGTGATTTGTTTTCTTGGGAGACTCGCCCGTGTCTTGGAAAACGAAAAAACAGCATACGGTTTGTTATCTTCAGCTGAGGCCGAATATCGATCGATGACCGCTGTTGTGTGTGAGCTAAAGTGGCTCAAGGGTTTTCTAGCCAGCTTGGACGTTGAGCTCACTTCTGCAATGCGCTTGTTTTGTGACGATAAATCTGCCATTCATTTAGCTCAAAATCCAGTGTTCCATGAGAGGTCCAAACACATCGAGATCGACTGCCATTTCGTACGAGACGCGATTACAGAAGGACTTATCACTCCATTCCATGTTTCGACAAATGATCAAGTGGCTGACATGTTTACAAAGTCGTTGGGCGCCCGACAATTTCATCACTTACTTCGCAAACTGGGCATTATCGACCTCCATGCTCCAGTTTGAGGGGGGGTTAGGCGAGATATTATTTGGTTATTAAGGAATGATTTAGTCAAATATTCTATTCCTTTATTTGGGTGATACATCCCTGATTTATTGCTATTAGTTGATATTCCTATGCTAGGCATGTAACTATATAATGGCTTGATCGATTAATGAGATACACACAATTCCGAAACCTATTTTATATGTCTCTGTCTCCCTAATCAACACATCAGCTTTTCACTAATTTTTATTATTTTTATATTGCTTAGATTCTTTTCAGACTCATCTCAAACTTTATACATTATCAATTAGATTCACCCCAGACTTACTTTTTACCCTACTTATTTTTTTCAGCTTATAAAGAAAAAATGAAAAACAAAAGAGTTACACATGTCAATTTTTAATTGGAAAAAGAGCCTAGTGAATTGTGCCAAAACTCTGGTTAGAGTCAGAATAATACGTAAATTATCCAGAGCTAGAAAAAGTGTCTAGTGAATTGTGTCAAAACTCAACTTAAGACTTTGTCAAGACTTTATTAGATTATTGGTAGTTTTAAGTGAATCTTGTTTGTTTCAAGACTTACCAAAGTCTTGTCTCAAGAGTCAAGACTGCCAATAATTTTACCCCAAGAATGGGTGGCGCTGTGATTGAGTGTCACCCTCTCACATGTATCCTTTATTGAAGGGGTCCTCATTTATTGCATGTGTGAGGGTGGCGCCGAGATTGGGTGCTACCCGATGACACCAACTCATTTTCCATATTATAAATATTGTGTGTTCAATGATATGAATACAAAAAACCCATATTTATAGTACTCACTCAAATCTTAGCCCTAATTTATTTAGTAATTGTTGCTTATCAGCCTAAATTTTAATTTCCTAATACGTTAAAGATATTATCACATATGGCTCCACATGAGACATTATTTCCTAATAATATCAGTGGTGACCAATACTTGAAAAATCGATTTTTTTTTTGTCTAATAACGAATTTTAGAATCTTTCGACATAGAAAAAACACGTGTTTTAGTACTTGTGAACTTATCCTTTATTGATTATATATAGACATCTAACACCTAAACAACCAAACAAAGTGAAGGGGAGATGCACTAGTGAAATGAACTAGACATGAAGCAAGAACAACAAATGCGAAATGGGTTTGTGGTCTTGTGGAAAAGGAAAGGTATGTAGGGTATAAAGATGGGTCTTTATGAAGTAAATGACAATCACAGTTCAAAGAAGAGAGGGGTGTGTGTTTGGTGTATTAGAATAATTTAATAAGTTGGAAGATGTGGAGCTCGTTTCCTCTTTGCCGACACTCTTTACTACTCGTATTACATGTACTCCATATTAACGATTTATAGGCACGAATTTTTCGTCGTTGTGTGAGGGTTGCCTACTTGCATACATCACTTTCATAGTTTTATGTCTTTATCTTTTTATACAAATTAGTGTAGATCCCCGTGCTACAGCACGATATTTTTTAGTTTTGTTTTATAAAGAGAAATTCTCATTAAATTAATTGCATAAATTAACTGTACCTTTAATGTTATAATGTACTAATATAATCTTAGTAAGAGGTAGAAAATAAAAGTTTATTACAATGAAAAGACACTTTAAGTTAAGTTATTTTTGTCTTAAATCATTTTTACTTTACTATAAAAATTAACTCTATAATGCTATATCATTGCATGAAACTAATTTATGACATTAAATTACAATTTAGTGATGTAAAAACATAAAATTTAATTAAAACGCGTATAAACCTTATAACAAAAAAGAGATAAAAACAAAGATATCGACGCACTTAAAAAGACGATTTACTAATAATTAGACTAATATTTTTTTTTAATTAAAAAAATACATAAAAATTATTACGTCCTTTAAAATATACACCATATTGATGAAGGATAATATAAGAAACAGAGTTATGTAATTTTAGGGTGTAAGTGATGAAAATAATCATAAGAAGAAGTTTGCGTAATTTTAAAGTGTAACTGATGAAAAATAATATCTATGGAAATGGAAATGATTGCATAATAAATTATGGATTTTAATAAATAAGTCATAAATATGAATTTTAATTTAAAGATTAGAGTTTAATTATAAGAATATATTAATTGAAAAGATAATAATGTAATGAAAAAAATTAATTTGTTACCTTAATTAGCTAGATGCCTTTTGGAGGGAAAACTAAGAGAATTTTTATTCTCTTAGTAGTAGGGGGGGATTCTCGTTTGTGATGGACACAATTTGTCACCGTAAAAAAACGTGAAACAAAGGGATAATTGGGACCACAAGTGGGGAGGGGGTGTGAGAAGTCTCTTTAAAGAGACTGTTAAACAAAGCTCTTTGTTTCTTTTTGACAAAGATATTCATCGCATTGGAAAGTCAACATATTGAAGAAGGTCAAGGGTATCCACAAAGAAAGTCAACGACTTAGACGGTCTTGCCGATGGAGCCCATCGGCTGTCACCTGGGTCTCGGCAGACAACTAGCCGGTAGGGACACAACCGCGTGACTCATATCCAAGACCCTCGGCGAGTCCGCCACAGTCCATCTACGAGGGTACAACGGTCTTTTCACCGATAGCCACTTGGCCACTTGGCCACTACGTGACAAAGGTGAAAGTCTATAAATACTCCTCAACCTTCATTGAGGAAAGGATCCACAAATTGACCTAATAACCACTATTCATCTGGTAATATCTTCCTTATCTCTCTACAATATACTCTTAGCCAAGTTACAACAACTTCTCTCTAAGTTCACTGACTTGAGCGTCGGAGTGAGTACGCTCGGCCAAAGCCGAGCCCTCAGTTTGTTCATCGTTTCAGGAGACTGCAAGGAGGATTCAAGCAAGGACATTATTCTACTAGCTACGAGTGGTAACAAACATCTGCTCTGGAATTACAACCCGGAACAATTGGCGCCGTCTGTGGGGAAAAAAGACACTAGAAGCTAGTCACATTCATTCCCAAACAACAAAAACAAAAACAAAAAAAAAAACCACCCAAAAAGCTAAGATGTCAAAACAACAAGTAGTCGTGACCGACGAAACCGAGCTACACCAAGATGATACATTTCACCATTCTGGAGTAGTGCAACCCTCCACCGGCGGAGTTGTCCAACCGAATTCGGAATGCCGATAATACGGACACACCGTCCGCCAACCAGGTCACCATCATGGGACGGGTGGTTGACGTAGCAAAACCGAAGACACTCCCGGACCTAATGGTGGGAGTACACGGCACCACATAGGCACGCCGACACGAGCGGCGGAAGCCATCCAGAGACCAGGGTCCGTAACGTGACTCAAGAAACTTGAATGGAGCACGGGAGAAGCGGACCCTACCAAGACGCCGGAGGAGCCCAAAGTGGTCGTGGTAAACGTAAGTCCTTCTCGCACTCGGGAAAGGACATCGCCGCCGCACCACCGACGAGACACACCCCGGAGAACCGGCGGCCCGACTCGGGAGAGTCGGAGAAGAAGCCCGAGCCGGAGAAGAAGTCCTTCCCGCTACGAGGAGAGAAGCCGGACTAGGAATGCGAGGAGTCGGTCGCCGCGTGTCATCCGACACGTGGTCAAACAGCCCCCTCGTGATTATGTCCTAGACACCGCCGTGCCAACCAAGCCGAAGTTGCGCGTTCACATACAAAGGAGATAGTGACCCAACCGACCACGCCGAGGCTTTCGAGTCTTACATGTCGGTATGGGAGCACTGATGAGGTCCGGTGCCGAGTTTTCCCAACGACTCGCATGGGATGGCTCAAAATCGGTACAAGGCTCTTCCCGACGGTTCGGTATACCGTTTCGCCGACCTAAAGGACGCCTTCTTAGCCCAGTACTCTTGCAACAAAAGGACGGTCGTGGAGACGTCGGACCTCCTAACTATCAAGCAGGAGGAGGGCGAGTCTCTACGAAGCTATATGAAGAGGTTCGACGGCAAGGTCCAGCAGATTCGGGAAATCAATCCCGAACTGGCGGCTTTCGCGCTGATGAAGGGCCTCCCAAAGGGAAACTTAAAAGACGAGCTCATCAAGCACGGGGGCCTGGGCCTAGACGCCGCGAGGAAGATGGCCGACCAGGCCATCAAGGTGGAAGATTACCACAAAAAACTCGGGTAGGCCCCGGCGAGACCGAGCCCTCGAAAAGAAGAGCGCCGGGAGGACAGCCGGATGAAAGGCGCCGTGGCGACAATAGGTCACGCCCGATAAGTCCGCCAGAAACGTAACTCGGCGGGCGCGGGGAGTTCGACACCTTACTACCGAAAGCGAGACGATGATCACACCCCCGGTTGTATCCGCGCAGGTCTTCGCCCGAGCAAAAGCGAAGGTCGAAGTGGGAAAGGCCCCTAAGCCGAGGGGCGACGGTGACACAAGCCAATACTGCGAGTACCATGGCTACACCGGCCACTTAACGAACGATTGCCGACATCTGAAAAATGCCATTGAGGAACTGATCCGGAAGGGGAGCCTAGGCAAATATATTGCCGGAGGCCGAAGAACAGATGCCGACGAATCAAATAAGAAACCCGTCTTAGAACGAAAAGGAGTAATCAATGTCGTCATCGGCGGCAATGAGAACGGCGAGTCCGCTCGGGGGTACAAACGGCACCTGAATGAACTATATCAGGCCATCAACTTTGTGCCCAACTTAGCAACCCCCGCTTCCGACATCCCCGATATGACCATCGGGAATAAGGACTACGAAGGAGTCGTCGCTCCTCACAGCGATCCACTTACAGTCCACCTGGACATAGCCAACCACTTGGTGAAGAGGTGCCTAATTGACACAGGCGCTTACACAAATATTATGTACGGGGAATGCTTTCTTAGCCTCGGTCGAAGGTTGAGGACTTGACCCCCGCACACCCGTTGTACGGCCTTCTCTGGGGCCGGCATGGTACCCCGGGGTCAATCAGCCGCCGTAATGTTCGGAGAGCGAGGTGCGCCCAAGAGCGTTATGTCGGAATTCGTGGTCATTGACGGATCATCCGCCTACAACGTCCTCATAGGCCGAGACACCCTGAGTGAGGTTGACGCGGTGATGTCCATCCGGGCCCTGACACTAATGTATGTCTCGGACCGGGGGGAAGCGCATAAGCTCGTCTCAAAGAACGAGAGCGATGAGGTGGTGAATATCCAAGTATCCGCCAGAGGGTGCAACCTGCAATCCTTCAAAGCGGCGAAGAAATCAGAAAAGGGGAAGAGCCCATCCTTACGACAGGATGGAAAACACACGGATACCACCGTCGGCATGGTAGAGGGAGCGGAGACCGAGGAGGTAGAGATCGACCCAGGCCGCACCGTGACTATCGGTGTCGACTTGGAACCAAAGTTCAGAGCCGCTCTCCTAGATCTGCTGAGGGAAAACAAAGACGTCTTCGCCTACTCAGCGGCCGAGATGCCAGGCGTGAGCCGGGAGGTAATCATTCACAAGCTAAACGTACTCCCCACCGCTCGCCCTGTCAAGCAAAGGATGAGAAACTCCTCGGCCGAGAAAGATGACGCCATCAAAGCCGAGGTAGATAAATTACTAGCAGCAGGCTTTATTATGCCTTGTACTTATCCTGAGTGGTTAGCCAACGTCGTAATGGTGAAGAAATCATCGGGGGCATGGAGAATGTGCGTAGATTTTACCAACCTTAATAAAGCATGCCCCAAGGATTGTTACCCTTTGCCTCGGATAGATAGCTTAATCGACGCCACGGCAGGCTACACCATGCTGAGCCTGCTAGATGCCTTCTCGGGATATCACCAGGTATTCATGGATGAAGAGGACATGCCCAAATGCGCATTCATCACCGCGAACGGCACATACATGTACAAAATGATGCCGTTTGGTTTGAAAACGCGGCGCAACGTACACCGGGATCGGTGGACAAAGTATTCCAAAGTCAAAAAGGGCGAAACATTGAGGCTTACGTCGACGACGCTATTGTGAAAAAAGCAAGTCCGACAACGAGCACTGGCCGATTTACGGGAAACGTTTTGTTCACTAAGGAAGTACAAGATGAAGCTCAACCCAATGAAGTGCAACGGTGTCCGGCGGTAAATTTCGGTGTACTCGTCGGTGCGAGGCATTGATGCCAATCCAGTTAAAGTCCAAGCAATCCTAAATCTGCCGGAACCAAGGAATCGAAAAGAGGTTATGATGCTGACCGGGAGAATGGCGGCTCTCGCCCGTTTCATCTCTCGGTCAGCCGACAAGAGTACCCCATTCTTCAAAGTATTGAAAGGGAATAAAGACTTGGTGGGGGAGGAGCAGAGCGCGGCTTTCAAGCAACTAAAAGCTCATCTTCGACTCTCCGACTGTCTGTGCCGATACTAGGGGAGACGCTATACCTGTACATAGCATAGATTACCTTGCCACGGTCAGCGCCGTGATCATCGTGGAAGAAGACAAACAAAGAACACCCAATCTACTTTGTCACCATACACGCCGCCCGCCGAGAGAAATTACCCGCTAGTTGAGAAAGCGCTTTTCGCCGTCGTCATTGCCGCAAGGAAGTTAAAACCCTACTTCGACGCTCATCCCGTGACGGTCCTAACCGACCAGCCTTTGGAAAAAGCTTTGGAGAAATTCGAACAATCCGGTAGGCTTATCAAATGGGCGGTAGAACTCTCTGGCTTCGGCATTCAGTACAAACCAAGGCCTTCGATAAAGGGGCAAGCACTTGCAGATTTCCTGGCCGAATGCACATATCAAGAAGAGCCAAACCCAGGCGTATGGGAGGTTTACACCGACGGCTCCTCCACGACGAACAGCTCGGGAGCCGGCATCCTCATTATCAGCCCAAACGGAGACGAGTTTGAGTACGCCTTGAAATTTACCTTCTCGGCTTCGAACAACGAGTCCGAATACGAAGCGGTGATAACCGGAGTCGAGATGGCAGAGAGCACGGAGAGCAGAACACATTGTGTTGAAGATGGACTCACTTTTGGTTACTAACCAAATCGAGGAGAGTTTGAGGCTCGGGACGACGGGATGGTAAGATACTTGGAAAGGGTAAAAGCCGACATAGCAAAATTGAAATCTTTCCAAATCCAATGTGTCCCAGTGTCCGAGAACAACCGAGCCGACGCTCTCTCAAAACTTGCCAGCTCAACCGTCAAAAACGTCACCAACGTGCTTGTAGACATCGGGAATGCGAAGAGCATCACCGAGACCATCGGCATGGTGGGGGACGTGGAAACCGAGACGACGTGGATGACTCCGATAATGAAATACAAACTCACAAGCGAGTTCTTGGGATAACCGCAATCTCTCGGCTAAACTCAAAAGGATCGCCGCCAGGTACTTGGTATTCGAAGGGGAACTATACTGGAAGGTCCGTAATAAGACCACTCTTGAAATGTGTCGGTCCGACCGACGCAGAGCTAATCCGTGAGAGATTCACGAGGGCATATGCGGACACCACATGGGGGCAAGAACACTAGCCCACAAAGCTCTCCGAGCCGGCTACTACTGGCCCACCATGCTTCAAGACTCGAACGAAGACCAAGAGATGCACGAACTGTCAGATGCATGCCCCGGTGATACATGCTCCTTCCCGAAACCTACAACCGGTGCTTAGCCCCCTTCCTTTCGCACAGTGGGGGATGGACATGCTAGGACCGTTTCCAACGGCCTCCGGAGGAAGGAAGTTTTTGATCGTCGCCGTTGATTACTTCACCAAATGGGTTGAAGCGTAGCGACAAGCAAAGACCACACGGCCGTCCGAAAGGTAACGGGAGAATGTTATAACCCGTTTTGGATTGCCCCAAGTCATGGTATTTGACCACGGCCGAGAATTTTGGAGTGACACAATAATGAACTGGTTGGAAGAGCTTGGCATCAAGTATGCGTACTCCTCCGTCTGCCACCCACAGAGCAACGGACATGCGGAGGCAGCCAATAAAACAATCCTCAACGGTTTGAAGAAGACAGTGGAAGACCTTAAAGGAAGATGGGCCGATGAACTACCCGGCGTCCTGTGGTCCCTACGGACCACCGAGAAAGAAGCAACGGGGTACACTCCCTTCCATTTAGTCTACGGATCCGAAGCAGTCCTACTAATTGAAGCGACGGTGCCGACATTGAACGGCCACCTTTAATCCGTCGAAAATGAGGAAGGCCTTAAAGCCTCCCCGGATCTAGTCGAAGAAAGCCGAGATACGGCACGCCTCAACTTGGCGCAAGATACCAAAACCGGATGAGAAGAGCCTACAACCGAAGAGTCCATAAGAGGGACTTAAAAGTAGGAGATCTAGTCCTAAGAAAGTCAGCCGCCACCAACAAAGGAAATATTCATGGTAAACTAACGGCCAACTGGGAGGGTCCCTATAAGGTGGTTGAAGAAATGAGGCCGGGTACATACCGGCCGATTGGACATGGAGGGTGTGCCTTTGATGAGCCATTGGAACACCGACAACTTAAGGAAGTACTTTGTATAGCGGCGGAGGTATCCAAACACAATGTGGACACCCCAACGCGTAATCTTAAATGAAGAAACAACCAAGTTTTCCATCCAAGTGCCAGTCCTCCATAATCGCCACCCAAAGAGAAGAATTGCTATCGAGCCATAACCCCGTTACCTTGGCAATTGGCCGAGAGCGACGGGGACACAATGACCGATACGCTAGAAGAATTGCTATCGAGCCATAACCCCGTTACCTTGGCAATTGGCCGAGAGCGACGGGGACACAATGACCGATACGCTAGAAGAATTGCTATCGAGCCATAACCCCGTTACCTTGGCAATTGGCCGAGAGCGACGGGGACACAATGACCGATACGCTAGAAGAATTGCTATCGAGCCATAACCCCGTTACCTTGGCAATTGGCCGAGAGCGACGGGGACACAATGACCGATACGCTAGAAGAATTGCTATCGAGCCATAACCCCGTTACCTTGGCAATTGGCCGAGAGCGACGGGGACACAATGACCGATACGCTAGAAGAATTGCTATCGAGCCATAACCCCGTTACCTTGGCAATTGGCCGAGAGCGACGGGGACACAATGACCGATACGCTAGAAGAATTGCTATCGAGCCATAACCCCGTTACCTTGGCAATTGGCCGAGAGCGACGGGGACACAATGACCGATACGCTAGAAGAATTGCTATCGAGCCATAACCCCGTTACCTTGGCAATTGGCCGAGAGCGACGGGGACACAATGACCGATACGCTAGAAGAATTGCTATCGAGCCATAACCCCGTTACCTTGGCAATTGGCCGAGAGCGACGGGGACACAATGACCGATACGCTAGAAGAATTGCTATCGAGCCATAACCCCGTTACCTTGGCAATTGGCCGAGAGCGACGGGGACACAATGACCGATACGCTAGAAGAATTGCTATCGAGCCTTAACCCCGATTACCTCGGCAACTTGCCGAAAGCAACGGGGACGTACCGGTCAATACATCAAAGACGTTACGCAGTTGAGATATGCATTCAAACTGCCTTGGCCATACCAAAGGTAAAAACGAAGGCACTCAATTAATAACGCAAAAAGACAAACAAAGGTGGTTGATCAATGCCTCGGCCAAGCCAAAGGCCAATAGGACAAACTTTGTTAAAAGAATTAAAAGAAGAATACAGACGACGGCCGTCCCCATAGGGGTAAGCCTAAACACAACCTACCAAGAAAGTTTTTTACAAAACAGGGAAAAGAAAAGCAAAAGATTACAAGCATATCAATTGAAGCGCCAAAAGATGGCAGGGAGGAAAGGCTCAATAGTTGGCCCCGAACAGCCTAAGGCTATCCGAGATCCGGGTGAGTCCGGGAGACGACCGCCCGTCTCCCTATGCCTGTTGCTTCCCTCCATCAGAGGCAGCAGCATCTACGGTGGCCGGCTCAAGAGAAGGCTCGACATTTTCAGGCACCTTTAGCCTCTCAGCCTCCTTTTCGGCCTCCTTTGCATCATAGGCCGCCTTGGCCAACGCTATCTGAGCTGCTTTCGCCGCCTCCGCCTTCTCAGCAGCCGCTGCTTCCGCAGCTTCAGCCATCTCATCCGGAGCTGGTCATATTTATCCCACGGGAAAGTGCCGTCGGGGGTCGAGCCTTTCGATTGCCTCCTTAGCGCCTCCTCGGCCTGGTCCCGAATTGAACGCACATTTTAGGGAGGAGATCATCTTGAAGCATGTCAATATCCTTCTCTTTTTGAGCCAGGATAGCCTGTGTGTTCCTGAGCTCCTCCGCCTGCTTCCGGAACAGATCCTCCCACTCGTCCCTCTTGGCAACCACGGCGTCGTAGGCACCCTTATACCTCTCGGCTCATCCATCATCTTGGCCGTGGCGCCGTCGCCTCCTCAACTTTGGCCCTTTCGGCATTCAGCCAGACTTCTCGGCCTCCTCCGCACGCTTCTCGGCAACACGAAGATCCGCTTAGCCTTCCGGCTTCCCCTCTCGCAGCAGAGATATCAAGCTTGAGCTTTGCAATCGGTGGCCCAGTTGGGCCGCGGCCTTTTCCTCGCTCCATGATGAGGGAGGCGGCTAGACGGCTCCATTTCCCCAACCTCTTATATATTCTCTCACCCTCCGCCACGAGCTCGGAGGAGGGAGTAGCCTTCTGGGGTGAGGAGTCAACGGTGACATTCCTGTCACCCGCCTTCTCAATAGTCTTCTCTCGTCGCTTCCCGCTTCGTTCGGTGAGAACGCCGGGTGCCGATGATGGATCTACAAAAAATTTACACAGGGCATCCATGTCACCGTGCATTGACACATCGAAAGTCTCATCATCGGGAACGTCCAACGAACCAAGCTAAATCCGAACCACGGGTTAGATCCGTACCGTTTGGACCCTCTTTTTTGGAGGGCTGGTAGAGGCAGGTTTCTCCCCGGCAGCGGTGGAGACAGACGGTGGGTCTTTCCTCTTCTTCGGAGAAGGGACCTTAGCAACGGTCGCCTCCTCCTCAGTAATGTTGATCACCTCCACATGATCCTTTTGGACCACCGGGGTCGAAGAGGGAGTTGGCGTTGAAACCGCCGCCGACTTGGACGCCGCCTTCTTCGATCTCTTCGGCACGCCTACAAGAACCCGTGCATGGGCCGTCTCCTGATCCAACCCCCTCGTCTGCTTTTCCATGATTTCGTTGGGGGATAGCCTGCGATCTTTCAACTCAGCCGTAGGACGCCGATTGACAACCTTCCCGTCCTTGTCAAGCCCTAGCCTCTTCAAGTCCTTCTCAGACAGATCCCGCCCAAACCGATCTGCAAGAAATCAAACAAGAGTTACATAAAGGAAGTAAAACAAGGCTCTGAAAAAGGAACACAACAAACAAAGATGGGCCTCACACCGACCCCACTCACCCTGGTTGAGGGCTGGTATGAGGCCGACGCGGCATAGCGGCTCATCTCGGATAATAATGCGAGTCGGGGGCAGCCATCCCTCCTCAAAGATCAAACATTTGCATCGCCCGCTTCTCATCCGCAGTAAGGGGGACAAACGAAGCGTCCATCTTAACCTTGCTACCCCGGGAGATGTGTTTCTCATACTCTTCCTGGGTCTCACACCGTAAGTGAACGGGGCTCTGGAAAGACCGAGGCAATGGGTAGTCATCCGCACACGGACGTACACCCATCGCCCTTGCCGTCTTTGCAAGAAGTGAGTTTGTTCAGAGACGAGCCCGCTCCGTCGTACGCTGTACCACCCCACTTTGCCGGATTTTGACGGCCGAAGACTATGGAGGCGGCGAAACAAGTTAACTGATGGGACCTCCCCCCTAAAGAGACAGATCCATACAAAGCTGACTATCGTCCTCATGGCCAACGGATGGAGTTGGGCCACGGCAACGTTCATAGCTTTGATGATGGCCATGACGTGCTCATTCAAAGGAAACCGGAGCCCATACTCCAGATGCCTAATATGCACGCCGATATGACCCGGGGAGGACAAAGAGATCGCCCGACCCTCCTCGGGGATAACAATCTTATACCCCTCACCGAAGGAGAAATGATCTCCGAAAAGAGTCTCCCCGGAACTGCTTGCGAATTTATTTGTGAATACACGGTCGAGGCGGTCGTGCGAGGCCTCACCATGATCCGGGATAGTCGTCCTTCCACCATCAACGGAGCCCCTCATCATCAAGCATCATCCTCATCCTCCAACTCCTCCGGAAGGGGCGGATCAAGAACGGGAGAGGGAGACCTAGGGCCCCCAAACCTCAACGGGACGGCTTCTAGTATCCCCTCCTCGTCAAAACGCGATGGGGAACCCCCCGGCGCAGAAGTACTAGCCCCGACATCAACAGAGGACATGTTCGCAACAATTACTAACGAAATAAAAGAAAACTTGTTTGTTTACCTCAAAGAAAAACACTCACGGATCGAAGACCGAAGATTGGAAGAAAAGAAAGCCTTTGAAAGTTTAAAGAGAGGAAGATTTTGGGAGAAAATTTTGGAAAAATTTGAGGAAATGAAAGTAATGGCCAAAATCACGGAATAACCGCCCTATTTATAGGGAAAAGCCCATGAAGAAGGACCAATCAGACACGGCCCATGAAGCGTCAACCAATCGCCAGCGGACACGTGTCAGACATGCAACCACGGAATGTCAATCGTTGCAACGATTAAATGTCAATCAATGCTACGATTACCAAGCGTATTCAACACGCCCATTCACATCTCTCCGCCTGTTCATCTCCCTCAACAAATTCCTAGGCACTGCTCTCCCCGGCCACATGATCGACCAAGCCGGGGAAGCACGGCCGGGGCAATCAAAAATAACCAAGCACTCTCGGCCCCGGGTCTCGGCCAGCGTCACCTTCTTTTCCACATCGGATGCCCCTTTCGCATCCATGTGGAGGGGGGATATATATGGTACGACCTAACAAGAACCACGCCGATGCTTCAGAAGAAGCCGATACCAGAAATTTTGCAAAAATACTTGCGCAGAATATACGCTCAACATACATCGGAGCCCATACCACGGCATAGACTACGCTGGGGGCAAATTGATGGGGCATATTCTGCACCGCTGACCAAGTCAACATATTGAGCAAGGTCAAGGGTATCCACAAAGAAAGTCAACGACTTAGACGGTCTTCTTGATGGAGCCCATCGGCTGTCACCGGGTCTCGGCAGGACAACTAGCCGGTACCGGGACACAAATCCGCGTACTCATATCCAAGACCCTCGGCGAGTCTGCCACAGGTCCATCGGCCGAGGGTACAACGGTCTTTTCACCTGATAGCCACTTGGCCACTTGGCCACTACGTGACAAAAGTTGAATGCCTATAAATACTCCTCAACCTTCATTGAGGAAAGGATCCACAAATTGACCTAATAACCACTATTCATCTGGTAATATCTTCCTTATCTCTCTACAATATACTCTTAGCCAAGTTACAACAACTTCTCTCTAAGTTCACTGACTTGAGCGTCGGAGTGAGTACGCTCGGCCAAAGCCGAGCCCTCAGTTTATTCATCGTTTCAGGAGACTGCAAGGAGGATTCTCGTTTGTGATGGACACAATTTGTCACCGTAAAAAAACGTGAAACAAAGGGATAATTGGGACCACAAGTGGGGAGGGGGTGTGAGAAGTCTCTTTAAAGAGACTGTTAAACAAAGTTCTTTGTTCCTTTTATAAGCCAAAAGTGTAAAAAAACAAGGGAAATGATAAATGCAATTCAATGGGTATTGAGTTGTATTGAAGACCATCCCCAAGCAGTGGCGGAGCCAAGATTTGAACTTAGGGGGAAGAAACGACTGATTTCATAAGGTACACTCAATTTTTTTTAGAAAAATCCCACTGTCCCCAAGCAAAGGTCGAGTTAATCGGGTTACCAATATTTTTACTTTTAATCCCACCTTATTAATCTTGACCCACTTTTATCCTTTTAAGCAGAAAGTCACGACCTAAGTCACCAATCCAACTATTTCTCACTTTTTCCACTTTCATCATTTTTTTACATTTTATACCCCATCATTTTTTACATTTGTGTCCAACAACCAAGGATGCCACATATTGGGTCACCATGTTTAACTCAAGGTCACAAATTGACCATTTCTTATCCAAAGTCATCCTAGTCAATCATTACTATATATATATTCCATAAACCAAGGGATTCAATGTAATTAAATAAATTTATACAACTTAATTATACTATATAGTTTTTAATCGATAACACCCGTGTAATGGACCTGACCAAGGAACTTTAATGTAAATATTATATAGTTTTGGTTGAAATATAAATTTAAAGAATATCAAAATATGGTGATTTTTTTCTTAAAATAAAAATGACTCATTTATGTTATTAATTAGTATCATAATAAAATTCGACAATTATTTAACATACACAAATACCATTTGAGTTAGCTGCCATTAAAAAGTCAAGGTCATTACCCTTTATATGTGGATTTGCATTGTCTTGCTGGATGATGATTTCCTTGCTCATTGATGCTGACCATTTACTGTGAATGGCTGGGATCACCTTATTTATTAGCATATCCTTAGTCACTTGTTTGTTTATTGAAGCCACTGATTTGGTTTCAAGAGTTCCAGCAGGTCTGTTTTTTGACCTCCTTTTAGCTGGATCTTGGAAAGTAAATGGGAATATCCCTATTTTTTCATCAAACAAAAGGTTACCATCTCCATCATAAATGGGTCTTGAAACTGCAGCCATAAACATGACTTTAGTGATGAAACTTTTGCTTTGACAATGTCTATAAGGATCAATTTCTTCACTCAATAGAAAAAACTTAGCTCTATCTTGTGAGTTATAAAACCATTTCTCATCAATATGGACTATATTTCCCATGTCCTTAAACATCAAAGAGTTTGATATCCTATCATAACTCACATTTGAAAGTGAAAATATCAACTTGTTGAACATGTTCTCATCAGTCAGACTTGAGTGCAATGCTGATGTATGGCTTCGAAGTTTACCTTGTTTAACCCAATTGGAAATTGTTGCTGAGACACCAATTGCTTCACCAAATGCATGCAGTGATCCCCTTTCTCCCATTGGTGTAGCTAATATTCTGTCTATTGGTACTTCAAGTGTTTCCCTCCCTTTTTTACCTTTAACTCTGGAATTCAGCTGCAAAGAATCACCATCTTCTCTTTGACGTTTAGCAACCCTCCATACTTCAAAGATTGTTTTCCTGTCTACACTATATTTTACTGCAAGAAAGTTCATTGAACCTCTTATTGGTTTGCCATCATTGCTATTCTCGAATAAATAGCATCCTATTCTATGTCTATCATCATTTGATAGATTTGGGCCACACATTTTTTGACTAATATTGGTAAGTTTTTTTTTTGTATTTTTAGCTTTCTTTTTTACTGATGATATTTTTTCATTCAACTTGTGACTAACGATTTTTTGAAGTGCAAATTATGGCAGAGAAGAAGAAGAAGAAGAAGAAGAATATGGAAGAGAAGTTGTATAAATATGTAGTCTAGGTTTTTGGAAGAGATGTAATCAGTATAACCTGGAGTATATGTAATCAGTATAACCTGTGTAAAAATTTAGGAACCCAAGGTTTTTGGGGGGAACATTTATGGCATTTTAAATTTCCCACTCCGTGTATTTTGGAGGGAAATGAAAAAATTGAAGTGTACTTAATTAACTTAACCTTTTAATAAGCATTTCAGTTTAGAAGCTTTAATCAAGCCCCACTTGCATTATCTTGAATACTTTTTTATTCTTTAATGAAAACCCTTAATCCTTGTGCAAAATGAAATGGGGTGAACATAGATAAGTGGAGGGAGTATAATATAAGCAGGTTATATTTTGGAAAGTATTAAAATGTAAATAAATCAAGTTAGATTTCCAAAAGATATAATATTATATAATTATTTTGATTTGATTTAATGCATATATGTAATATATTAATATAAATATAAAACCTATTAAAATTGTATGAGTAAATACTAAAAGTAATTATATTAGTAGTGAAAATAATTATATTAACATTGGATATAATAATATGTTAATAGTCACTCATTTGAATGGTCAAAGTAACTATATTAGC
Organism: Silene latifolia; assembly: GCF_048544455.1. Classification (NCBI taxonomy): domain Eukaryota; kingdom Viridiplantae; phylum Streptophyta; class Magnoliopsida; order Caryophyllales; family Caryophyllaceae; genus Silene; species Silene latifolia. Next base: position 28,708,824 of record NC_133531.1, read on the forward strand.
AAGGGGAGTAGTGAAATTAATAGAAGCAACAACAGGAGTACTGAAATTATCAATATTCATGCGGCAGTACGAAAAGTAACAATAATTACGGCGAGAGTAGTGAAAATAAACGTTGTAATAACGTATGTAATAAAAGTAACAATACTAACAACTAAAGAAAGCATATATGAACAATTTGCTAACTAATCGGTTTAAGTAAAATAATAATAGCGGGACTAGTGAATTTGTCTTATAATTTATTTCATCGTAATTTTAAGATATGACATAGAAAAATATATTAAAGATAAATTTATGAGTGATGCAACGTTAAAGTGGTTTTATTTAATTGAAAATAAATTTTAATGGTAAATAGAGGTAGCCCGGGCGTAGCCAAACACCAATACTAGTTACCTTCTTAATCCTAATTTAATGTATCATTAGCATGACCCAACAAGGTCATGACCCAGATGGTGACCTTGCTTGGGCATGGTCTAAGGAACTAAAAAAGGAAATAAATATTTAATATATGCATTAATTTCATTGATTCATGTGTAATTTATTTTCTAATTTCTAAAGTAATACCAAATTTGGAAAGGTATTAAATGCTTAAATACAACCCATTGGGTTGAATTGCATAAATATATCATATATGGTATGGAGATTATTATGTATACACAAAATTAATTATGTTTATCTAAAAGTACTGTGTATGTGAAATTAGAATAAATTATTTTATTGAAAAAATTTTATACTTAATAAACCAACCCGACATCATATGATTTGTGCATATAGACTTTTTGTATCATATTTGCACGCATCTCTATGCATATTCAGTAGTGTTTAGCTACAAATGTCCCCCAAATAGTTTACTTTGGTTTCTCTTGTATTATTTGTAGGTATGAACCGGAAATGAGCATAATTAAGCTTAATACATGTCCCTATGCATGCATTTATGAGATGAGTTGAGTCGGAGCTTGGATACTACTAATTGTGATGCGCAAAGAAGTAAGATAGCTAGGCGAGGAAAGGAAGAACTTTAAATTACTAGTGCCTACTTTGAAGAGACATATCTTGAGTTCTATAACTGATTTTCCGGTGATTCTAATTGGAGATAAAAGTTTGCCCTCTTAGATTTCCAACGCCACCGGAAACGCTCTGTTTGCCCAAGTAACGAAGAAATGACAGCCGTTTGAAGTTCAGTGCGAGAAGCAGGAATTGTGCGCTGGAAAGTACTCGATCGAGTGCTATCTTGTTCGATCGAGTAGTTTTTGTCTTCCATCGAATGCTCTATTTTTTATAGTGTTCGATCGAGTACCTAAAGTCCTCGATCGAGAGGTTTTAGCTTGGATTTGTTTAATCGAGTGTTATGAAAGTGCTCGATCGAGTAACTTGCTATGGACACGGGCTTTTTAGCTTAAGTTCGTGTTTTAGGTTTAATAATTGTCTTTCCTATAAATAGGAAATACCTCATTAGGTTTGACTCTCTCTCTCTCTCTCTCTCTCTCTCTCTCTCTCTCTCTCTCTCTCTCTCTCTCTCTCTCTCTCTCTCTCTCTCTCTCTCTCTCTCTCTCTCTCTCTCTTCTCTTCTCTTCCCCTCTTCTTCGACCTCTCTGCCCTTGCTCTCCCTTAGGATTGAAAACTTGGAACTTATTTCTCCTTTACTTTTTCCTTGTAATCGGTACTCTCTATTCTTAATTATTAATTGTTCTTTTCTGATTGCTTTTATTCTCACAATCTCTATTGTTCCTATTCTCCTTTTGGATCATCAATTATGCTTAATTTCTATTCTTTATGTATTGTTGTTGTTTACCCAATAATTATGCATAGCTAATCCTCTTTTGCTAAGACATAGGGGAGTCGTGATTTTAAGGGAACCAAGAATAGGTGATTAGTACTTGATGCGAATTAGATTTATGTTGTTAATCACTGCATATAATTGTTCTTGTCTACTTGAGTCGACGCAATTAGGTAATTAACCACGGTACACTTTAACCTAGATCGGAAGTTGGAAAAGGTAAGACCTGCAGTAAACATTAGGGCATTCTAATGAGGGCGGAAGTTAAGCTAGAATTGTCTTAGGGCGAATAGCAGACCGGAAGGACCTTTTCACTACCCTGTAGATCGAATTTTCATTGACCTAAGACCCTAGACTACACTCCTTAAGGATCATGGTGAACCGACTGTCTTAGCTGTTTCTCTTACTTGGCTTCCATTAAAATCTCTTCTTTATTTCTCTTGCTTTATTTCTTTCTATTAATTTCCGTAGATTAGAACAATACTCAAACCTCCATCTTGTGACCTCAGACGGATTGAATTAACGAGTAGATAGTGACCGCCTCCCTGTGGAGATCGACCCTACTTCCACTAACTTCTGTTAGTTGTATTAGATGTTTATTTTTGATACTAAAACGACGGTATCATCATAATAAATTGTTGTCTGCATAACGAAATAAGTAACTTTATGATAAATAATAATGTTAGTGTAAAATATTTATATTGTCACTAAGAGCCTCATTGTCTTATGGAGTCATCACGGTGTACGTTGAGGCAGATAATACCATGCGAGAGAGGGGAGCGATGGTGCCAAGTCTTAACTTTCGAGAGTTCAAATTCCATACAGTCTAATATCATTTTGTTGAAAGTCTGATAAGTGTCTGCTGAATTACTACTACCCCTTAACATTATTTTTGTAATTCATAATCTGATTTTTCCAATGCCTTCGTTCTGTTTAGAGTCTTGTTAACTATTCGTTTGACGATTGAAATATTAGAGAGAATTTTTTCAAAGTTAAAATTATCTAAATCTTACTTTGTTTAAGTGAATCACATATTAACATTCATATGACATTTTGCCCAAGATCTAAGAAAATTGATAGAAGTACTAAAACCAACCAAAAAGTCTATAAAGTTAGTGGTTAATACATGAATATACTAAAATACCTTTAAGGCATTAACAATAGAGGTTTGTCAAAGATGTTTGTCTACTATTTGAGAGGTTCATAGACAAACCTCCCTGTTGTTGAACAAAGGTTTATGGGTTTATGGATGAAAAGGGTTACAATTTTGTCTAAGGTTTGTGTTTTTGGTTGTGAGTGATAGTGGATCCCATGTAGTATACTTTTATGAGGCTTGCCTATATTTAAGAGGTTTGTCTATTGTTGTATTGAGGTTTGTTGTTAGAGAGGTTTGTGTGTTGAGTGATGTGACATTAGACAAACCTCATTTGGGGTTTGTCTATTGCTAATGCCCTTATGTTAATATATATGTCAAAATTTTGTATCCATACATATGGCAAGGAAGAGTATATATCGTAGTCATCAGTTGAGATAAAGTTTGTGTACCTAAAACTGAAAGGGGATTAGGAATAAGAGATAGTTATGTCTGGAATGTATCTGGCATAGGCAAGCTTATATGGTGGATTTACTCAAAGCCAAACAATTTATGGGTAAAGTGGATTGGGCATATATACTTAAAGCGTACAGACTGGACTGCATATATATTTCTAAAACTTTTTCTTATTGGAGTTGGAGGGCTATTAGTAAAGTGAAGGAGAAGATTAATGTAACACCCCTTTCTTATCCGGCCAAGGTAATGGGAGGATGTTACCATCTCGGTTTCCTGAGACAGTGAAATCGGAATTACAATTAAGAAACTCTTTATATAAATAACATGTGTAGTGATTTACAGATGAATAATAGAATAATAAATGTAAACTATAACATGTCCAACTCGACTACTATCTAAGTCATCCAACTATGTAGTTCGACTCCAAGTCCAAAACGCGTCCCGTCTCCCGCTTGACACTAAACCAATATGTACTCAACCTACTCCCCATATGATCGGAAATATCATATAGATTGACACATGCCGTCCCGAAAATACGTGACAATTACACTGACACACAATCAAGTCAATTTCAATAATAAGACACAACATGATAGATAAATATGTAACATGTCAATGATATGAATGAAACACGATTATACTATCACCATGCTGATACCGGAACACACCCAGAAGTACCCATAACCACCGGTGTCAGGGACACGCCCACGACGCCACATCTCACAAATAGGTACTCAGAACATGTCCGTGGTACCGGGCCTGAGAGCGACTCGGATCCCCTGTCAGACGTCGTGCCTCAATCAAATGAGTCCCTTCATAACTCAAGTCATTAATGTGCACATCTCTCTTGGAGTGAGAAACTCTAAGAGGCGACTTAAGCGTAAAACGGTCTCCCAACCGTCTTATGTCTTCTCACAACAATATCACCACCAACAATTTCCAACCACCACATGTATCACTAAATGCATCACAATATGCCAATATGCCCATTTCATAATGAATATGCATAACTCTTACCAATTGTGCCCATTTCTCATATATCATGAATGTCAATCATAACTCATACCCATGTACACCAACAACCACATGTTATAATGCAAATCCAAGACATTATGAAACCAACACTAATGACTCATTATCACGTTAGGAAGAAATCTTAACTATACTATAAGACTAACAACAATTATCCACAACAATCATGTCATAATGCAATAACAACACAATAATGATACATTCAACCATTTACACTTAGTGAAATCGAGTAGAATTAACCTACCTTTTAGCATATTCCATAAGCCACTCGAAACAATTAAATATCCATCTCGTAAACCGTCTCGTCCTACATAATTACATAATAACTATCACAAAGTATTCTACAACAACTAATAATACTAATCAAACCTTATGTTCCGGGTGTAATTCCGGAGCAGGATTATGACCACGTAAGCTTGTTGAATGATGTCGTTGCTTGACTCTTCCTTTCGCTCTTTCCTGTTTAAGATGAACAAACTGAGGGCTCGGCTTGGTACCGAGCGTACTCACTCCGACGCTCAAGTCAGTAAACTTAAAGAGGTTAAGTTGTGTGTTACTTGGCAAAGTATATTATAGAGAGATAAGAGAGTTTATACCAGATTAATAGTGAGTTTTAGGATGAATTGTGGATCGTTTTCTCAATGAGGATTAAGGAGTATTTATAGACTTTCACCTTTTGTCACGTAGTGGCCAAGTGGCCGAGTGGCTAGCAGGTGGAAAGACTGTTCTACCCTCGGCCGAGGGACCCATGGCAGGCCGGCTGGCCTGGTTGACTCCATGCCGAGGGGACTGGATGTGAGTACGCGGATATGCCTCCCGGCTGGCTAGTTACCTAGCCGAGGGGACTGGATGTGACAGGCTGACAGGCTGCGTGGGTTAGGCTGTCTAATACGTTGACTTGCTGTCTTTTGGCTTTGACCTTGCTCAATATGTTGACTCGGTCAGCGGGTGCAGAATATGCCCCATCAATTTGCCCCCAGCGTAGTCTATGCCGTGGTATGGACCTTCGATGAGTGTTGAGCGTATTCTGCGCAAGTTGAATTTCTTCCCCGGCTTCTTCTTCCTCGGCTTGGTTACATTCGGGCCGCACCATATCCCCCTCCACATGGATGTGTAATGGACATCTAATGTGGAAAAGAAAATGGCGCTGGCCGAGACCAAGGTTGAGAGTGCCGTGTGCTTTTGATTGCCCCCGGTCGGTGCTGCCAAGCTTGGTTGATCAGCTGGCCGGTGGCGAGTAGATACCAAGGAGCGTATCGAAGAAGATTTGTAACTGTATGTCGATTGACATTCCGTGGTTACATGCTTGACACGTGGCTTGGCATTGATTGGTGGACGTTCAATGGGCTTTGCCCTGATTAGTCCGCTTCATGGGCTTTGCTCTATAAATAGAGCAGTGTGCCCCGTTTTTTGGCCATCAAACTTCATTTTCTCAAAAAATTTCCTCTCTCTTAGTTTTTTCGAAGAAATTTCTCTCTAGTCTTCAGAGCGTTACTCGGCGTAGCACTTTTTCCAAGGTAAACAAACAAATTTTTCCAACTTTTAATTGTTAAGTTTTTGTTGTCACTATGTCTTCTGCGGATGCTCAACCCAAGTACCTCTCTGGGGGCGAACGAACCGTCGCCCCGATGAAGAGGAGCCACTGGTTGTCACCCGATAGGGTTTGGGGGTCCCAAGCCGCCTTCTCCCGAAATTGATGAGAAATATTTGGAGGGTTTTGATGATGACGATGATGAGGCGACCCCTTATGTCGTAAAGAGGCCGCATTTCTCGTGGCACGGCGGCCTTTGTTCGATCAATCCCGATCGTGCTTGGACGAACAAGTTCGCTAGTTGTTCGGTTCGACCTTTTTGAAGATCATTACTCCTTCGGCGGGGGTATAAAATAATTGTTCGAGGAGGGTCGGGCCGTCTGTTGCCCTCCCGAGGGTTGTATCGGCGTGTACATCGGACACGGAGTATGGGCTCGGTTTCCTACGAATGAATACGTTCTTTCGCCATAATTAAAGCCATGAACCGCCGTGGCCCAACCGCATCCGTTGGCCATCGGGACGATTATTGGCTTTGTATGGTTATGTCTTTTTAAAGGGGAGGCCCCAACGGTGAACCTATTCTGCCGGCTCCACCATCTTCGGCAGACTACCCTAGGTGGCACGGGGTGGTATAGCATACAGACCGAGGCGGGTTATGTTACCGTTTCCAAGTTGACATCTTGCAAGGACTGGAAGGGGCGGTGGGTATACGTCGAGGTTCCGGAGGACTATTCGCTGCCCCGGTCCTTTCAGAGCCGCATCAATTTGCGGTGTGAGAACCAAGGGGAGCATGACAAATATGTCTCCCGGAATAAGCTTAAGATGGACGCCATGAAGGTCTATCTTAATGAGGACGAAACGCGGGCAATGAGGTCATTTGAGGTTGAGAAGGATGGCACGCCGAAGGGATGGATGCCCCGACGCGAGATCGTTCTTGGGATGAGCCGCTTTGCCACGTCGGCCTCATACCGGCCCTCGGCCAAGGTGAGTGGGGTCGGTATGAGGCCCATCTTTTTTTTTATGTTTCGTATTTGAACCTTGTTTTATTTCTTTTGCTTAACTCTCGCCGTTTCTTTTTGAGACCGATTTGGCCCGAAGCGCTGTCTCCGTCCTCAAGAGGTTGGGACTTGACGAGAACAGGAGAGTTGTTGAGCTGCATCCTAAGGCCGCGCCACGTGATCATGACCGGCCCCTCACGAACTTATGGAGCAACGATTGAAGGCTTTGGATGTGGCGGCTCAGCGCAGATTGCGATAACGTCTTGCGCCAGGAGACCAAAGACAACGTCTACGGCGCAACGGCGTCAACTCCAGCTCAATCTGCAATCCCCGTAGTCCAAAAGGAGCGGGTGGTCGTCGATATTGAAGAGGAGGTCACCGTTGTGGAGGGTCCTCCTCCTTCAAATAAGAGAAAAGAGGTCGAGCCTGCCGCCGCCGCGCATTCGAGGCCGGAAAGGAAAGGGACCACCGACCCTCCGCCCAAGAAGGCTAAGATCGGTACGGATCTAACCCATGGCTCGGATTTAGCGAGTTCATTGGGCATTCCCGATGACAGCTCGACATGTCAATGAATGTTGACATGGATGCTTTGTCTGGGTTTTTTGTAGATCAGTTGTCGCCGGCTGTCGTTCTCACTGAACGGCAGTTGGAGAAGCAGCCTGTGCAGACGGGCGGTAAGAATGTCACCGTTGACTCCTCATCCCAGAAGGTTTCCCCCGCTCAGCTTGTGGCGGAAGGCAGAAGGTTGTCCAAGAGGCTGGGGAAGTGGACTGAACTAGCCGCCAATCATATTATGGAGCAAGAAAAGGTCATGGCTCAAGCTGGCCCTGTGCTTGAACGGCTTAGGATCGAGTTTGCTGCTTCTAAGAAGGAGGCCGAGAAGTCGAAGAAAGACTTCCAGGCCGCCATGAAGGACCTCCTTGCTGAGCGAAAGCTTAAGGAGGAAGTTGAGAAGGCGGTCCTAGCCGAGAGGGACAAGGTTGAGGCTGCATTGGCTGATGCCGCTAAGCTGCGGGAGGAGCGGGATAAATTTGAGGGCGGCTATAACGCCGTGGTTGGGCAGAAGGAGAGATGGAAGACCTTGCATTCGGCTGAGGCGAAGAAGCATAAGAACACCAAGGCTATCCTTGCTCTGAGGGAGAAGGATATTGAGACGCTGAAGACCGTCATCATCCCTGACATGTGTGCCCAGTACCGGGACCAAGCTGAGGATGCTACCAGGGATGTGATCAAAGAGCTCCTTCCAGAAGGCAACTTCCCGTGGCAAGAGTTTGACCGGCTTCTGGATGAGAAGGCCGCTGCTGTGGAGGCAAAGGCTGCGGAGAAGGCAAAGGCGGCGAAGGCCGCTGAAGAGGCTGCGGAGAAGGCGGCCCGGGATGTTAAGGTGAAGGAGGCCAGAGAGGAGGCTGAGAGGGCCAAGGCAAGTGAAGCTGCCATGCTCTCCTCTGCGCCGCCCACCGATGGTAATGCTGCTACTGCTGCCGGTGGCGAGCAGAAACAAGCATAGGGAGACGGGCGGTCGTCACCAGATTCACCCGGCCCTTCAGACAGCTACAGCTGTTCGGGGGCCAACTATTGAGCCTTTCCTCCCTGCCATCCCTTTGGCGCTTAAAGTCTTATGTCTGTAACCTTTTGTTGTACCTTTTGTTTTTTTGTTAAACTTTGGTAGGTTGTGTTTAGGCTATCCCTATGGGGACGGCCGTCGACTTTGTTTTGCCTCACCTGTAAACATTTTTCAATAAAGTTTGTTTATTTTGCCTCCATTAAGTTATCTTCTTACGTTTCAAGATATTGAGCGCTTTTTCGTTTTTACTTTCGTTTTTACTTTCGTTTTTACTGGGAAGGACCCTACAAAGTGGTTGAAGAAATGAGGCCGGGGACATACCGGCTGACAGACATGGAGGGTGTTCCTCTAATGAGCCACTGGAACACGGACAACCTTAGGAAATATTTTGTATAGCGGCGGAGGTGTCCGAGACCGTTGTGGACACCCCAGCGCGTAATTATACCTTATGAAGAATGATCCAAATTTTCCATCAAGATGCTTGTCCCCTCCGTAGTCGTACCAAGGTAGACGCCACGGCCAAAGCCGGGCAGTCACCGCAATGGCAGTTGATACTCGCGAAAGCGACCAACATGCTTAGTAGACGCCACGACAGTCACTACAAATGAAGTTGATACTCACGAAAGCGACCAACATGCTTAGGAACGTATAAGTACAGTTGAGAAACGCAAATCTGACCGCCTCGGCCAATCCGGGAGTGGCAGAGGAAGCGATCAATATGTCTACAAATACGAACGCTGTCGAGCCGTAACCTCGATTGCCTCGGCCAAAGCCGGGAGTGACGGGGACACAACGACCGATACGCTAACATGTTCACAACGACGGTTGGGAAGCGCAAATCTGACCGCCTCGGCTAAGACCGGGAGTGGAGGAGGAAGCGACCGACATGCCAACATGTTTAAAAACGTTTAAGTACAATTAAGATGCGCCTTCTAACTGCCTCGGCCAAGCCGAAAGTAAAAACGAAAAAGCGCTCAATATGTTGAAACGTAAGAAGACAACTTAATGGAGGCAAAATAAACAAACTTTATTGAAAAATGTTTACAGGTGAGGCAAAACAAAGTCGACGGCCGTCCCCATAGGGATAGCCTAAACACAACCTACCAAAGTTTAACAAAAAACAAAAGGTACAACAAAAATCACCTCAAAAAAAAAAAAGGTACAACAAAAGGTTACAGACATAAGACTTTAAGCGCCAAAGGGATGGCAGGGAGGAAAGGCTCAATAGTTGGCCCCCGAACAGCTGTAGCTGTCTGAAGGGCCGGGTGAATCTGGTGACGACCGCCCGTCTCCCTATGCTTGTTTCTGCTCGCCACCGGCAGCAGTGGCAGCATCACCATCGGTGGGCGGCGCAGAGGAGAGCTTGGCAGCTTCACTTGCCTTGGCCCTCTCAGCCTCCTCTCTAGCCTCCTTCACCTTAACATCCCGGGCCGCCTTCTCCGCAGCCTCCTCAGCGGCCTTCGCCGCCTTTGCCTTCTCCGCAGCCTTTGCCTCTACAGCAGCGGCCTTCTCATCCAGAAGCCGGTCAAACTCTTGCCACGGGAAGTTGCCTTCTGGAAGGAGCACTTTGATCACATCCCTGGTAGCATCCTCAGCTTGGTCCCGGTACTGGGCACACATGTCAGGGATGATGACGGTCTTCAGCGTCTCAATATCCTTCTCCCTCAGAGCAAGGATAGCCTTGGTGTTCTTATGCTCCTTCGCCGCCTCGAATGCAAGGTCTTCCATCTCTCCTTCTGCCCAACCACGGCGTTATAGCCGCCCTCAAATTTGTCCCGCTCCTCCCGCAGCTTAGCGGCATCAGCCAATGCAGCCTCAACCTTGGCCCTCTCGGCTAGGACCGCCTTCTCAGCTTCCTCCTTAAGCTTTCGCTCAGCAAGGAGGTCCTTCATGGCGGCCTGGAAGTCTTTCTTCGACATCTCGGCCTCCTTCTTAGAAGCAGCAAGCTCGATCCTAAGCCGTTCAAGCACAGGGCCAGCTTGAGCCATGACCTCTTCTTGCTCCATAATATGATTGGTGGCTAGTTCAGTCCACTTCCCCAGCCTCTTGGACAACCTTCTGCCTTCCGCCACAAGCTGAGCGGGGGAAACCTTCTGGGATGAGGAGTCAACGGTGACATTCTTACCGCCCGTCTGCATAGGCTGCTTCTCCAACTGCCGTTCAGTGAGAACGACAGCCGGCGACGGCTGATCTACAAAAAACCCAGACAAAGCATCCATGTCAACATTCATTGACATGTCAGAGAGCCTGTCATCAGGAATGCCCAATGAACCTGCTAAATCCGAGCCATGGGTTAGATCCGTACCAGTCTTAGCCTTCTTGGGCAGAGGGCCGACTGGTCCCTTTCCTTTCCGGCCTCAGAATAAGAACGGCGGCAGGCTCGGCCTCTTTTCTCTTATTTGAAGGAGGAGGACCCTCCACAACGGTGACCTCCTCTTCAATATCGATGACCACCCGCTCCTTTTGGACTACGGGGATTGCAGATTGAGCTGGAGTTGACGTCGGTTCCTCCGTAGACGTTGTCTTTGGTCTCCGGCGCGGCACGTTACCAGCAATCTGCGCTTGAGCCGCCGCCACATCCAGTGCCTTCAACTGCTGCTCCATAAGTTCGTGAGGGGCTGGTCTGCGATCACGTGGCGCGGCCTTAGGATGCAGCTCAACAACTCTCCCGTTCTTGTCAAGTCCCAACCTCTTGAGGACGGAGACAGACAGTTCCGGGCCAAATCGGTCTGCAAAAGAAACGAAGCAGGAGTTAAGCAAAAGAAATAAAACAAGGTTCAAATACAGAAACATAAAAAGCAAAGATGGGCCTCATACCGACCCCACTCATCCTGGATGAGGGCCGGTATGAGGCCGACGTGGCAAAGCAGCTCATCCTGAAGAACGATCTGCGTCGGGGGCATCCATCCCTTCGGCGTGCCATCCTTCTCAGCCTCAAACAGCCTCATTGCCCGCGTTTTGTCCTCATTAAGATAGACCTTCATGGCGTCCATCTTAAGCTTATTCCGGGAGACATATTTGTCATGCTTCCCTTGGTTCTCACACCGCAAATTGACGCGGCTCTGAAAGGAGCGGGGCAGCGAATAGTCCTCTGGAACCTCGACGTATACCCACCGCCCCTTCCAGTCCTTGCAAGATGTCAAATTGGAAACGGTAACATAACCCGCCTCGGTCTGTATGTTATACCACCCCGTGCCACCTAGGGTAGTCTGCCGAAGATGGTGGAGCCGGCGGAATAGGTTCACCGTTGGGGCCTCCCCTTTAAAAAGACATAACCATACAAAGTCAATAATCGTCCTGATGGCCAACGGATGCAGTTGGGCCACGGCGACGTTCATGGCTTTAATTATAGCAGCAACGTATTCATTCAGAGGAAACCGGAGCCCATACTCCAGGTGTCTGATGTACACGCCGATACAACCCTCGGGAGGGCAACAGACGGCCCGACCCTCCTCAGGAACAATTATTTTATACCCCCTGCCGAAGGAGTAATGATCTTCAAAAAGGTCAGAACCGGAACAACTAGCGAACTTGTTCGTCCAAGCACGATCAGGATTGATCGAACAGGCGTCGCCGTGCCGCGAGAAATGCGGCCTCTTTACGACAGAAGGGGTCGCCTCATCATCATCATCATCAAAACCCTCCAAAAATTGCTCATCAATTTCAGGAGAAGGCGGCTTGGGACCCCCAAACCCTATCGGGGTGACAACCAGTGGCTCCTCTTCATCAGAACGCGACGGTTCACCCCCCGGCGCAGAGGTACTGGGTTGAGCATCCGCAGAAGACATAGTGACAACAAAAACTTAACAATTAAAAGTTGGAAAAATTTGTTTGTTTACCTTGGAAAAAGTGCTACGCCGAGTAACGCTCTGAAGACTAGAGAGAAATTTCTTCGAAAAAACTAAGAGAGAGGAAATTTTTTGAGAAAATGAAGTTTGATGGCCAAAAAACGGGGCACACTGCTTTATTTATAGAGCAAAGCCCATGAAGCGGACTAATCAGGGCAAAGCCCATGAAACGTCCACCAATCAATGCCAAGCTACGTGTCAAGCATGCAACCACGGAATGTCAATCGACATACAGTTACAAATCTTCTTCGACACGCTCCTTGGTATATACTCGCCACCGGCCAGCTGATCAACCAAGCTTGGCAGCACCGACCGGGGGCAATCAAAAGCACACGGCACTCTCAACCTTGGTCTCGGCCAGCGCCATTTTCTTTTCCACATTTGATGTCCATTACACATCCATGTAGAGGGGAGATATGGTACGGCCTGAGCAGAACCAAGCCGAGGAAGAAGAAGCCGCGGAAGAAATTCAACTTGCGCAGAATACGCTCAACACTCATCGAAGGTCCATACCACGGCATAGACTACGCTGGGGGCAAATTGATGGGGCATATTCTGACTCCGCTGACCGAGTCAACATATTGAGCAAGGTCAAAGCCAAAAGACAGCAAGTTAACGTATTAGATAGCCTAACCGACGCAGCCTGTCGGCCTGTCTCATCCAGACCCCTCGGCTAGGCAACTAGCCAGCCGGGAGGCATATCCGCGTACTCACATCCAGTCCCCTCGGCATGGAGTCAACCAGGCCAGCCGGCCTGCCATGGGTCCCTCGGCCGAGGGTAGAACAGTCTTTCCACCTGCTAGCCACTTGGCCACTTGGCCACTACGTGACAAAAGGTGAAAGTCTATAAATACTCCTCAATCCTCATTGAGAAAACGATCCACAATTCATCCTAAAACTCACTATTAATCTGGTATAAACTCCCTTATCTCTCTACAATATACTTTGCCAAGTAACACACAACTTAACCTCTTTAAGTTTACTGACTTGAGCGTCGGAGTGAGTACGCTCGGTACCAAGCCGAGCCCTCAGTTTGTTCATCTTAAACAGGAAAGAGCGAAAGGAAGAGTCAAGCAACGACATCATTCAACAAGCTTACGTGGTCATAATCCTGCTCCGGAATTACACCCGGAATAATTGGCGCCGTCTGTGGGGAGCCATACTAAAAGCTGGTCACCTACCTTACAAAAAAAACAAACAACCAAAAACCATTAAAAGAGCTAAGAGGATGTCAAAACAACAAGAAGTAATTGTGAGTGACGAAACTGCATACTACCAGGATGACACGTTCCCTAACTCTGAGATCGGGCAGTCCCCCACCGGCCGAGTCATTGAGCCGGTGAAGTACGGGATGCCAAGAGAGCCAGAAACACCGATGCCAACCGGCCAAGTCACTGTCATGGGACATGTGGTCGATGCGGCCAAATTAAAGCTATTCCTGGACCTGATGGGTGGTACGCCGGTTACTCCTGTCACGGCGACAGGGGCGGCAGCGCCTCCACAGGTGACCAGGGCCCACAAAGTGACTCCGAACAACTTGACCGGAGTAATACAAGGAGCTGGGCATGCAAGGACGCCGGCGGAGCCCGTGGTAGACCAAAGTCCTTCCCCCACTCGCGGGAGGACAGCGTCGCCGCGGCGTCAACAAGGCCACCCCCGAATAAATGAAGAAAGAAGTCCGACTCTCCAAAGTGGGACAACAAGAAGCCCTTCCCGCCACGAGGAGAGAAGCCGGACTAGGGTTGCGAGGAGCCGATCGCCGCGTGTCATTCGACACGTGGTCAAACAGCCCCTCAGTGCCTATGTCCTCGAAGTCCCGGTGCCGACCAAGCTGAAGCTGCCGCCCCTATCATACAAAGGGGATAGCGACCCAACCGACCATGCTGAGGCTTTCGAGTCGTACATGTCGGTGTGGGAGCAACCCGACGAGGTGTGGTGCCGAGTCTTCCCAACGACCCTGCATGGGATGGCATAGAGTTGGTACAAGGGGCTACCTAATGGCTCGGTATACTGCTATGCCGACCTGAGAGACAACTTCATAGCCCAGTACGCCTGTAACAAGAGAAGGGCCGTGGAAACCTCGGATCTCCTAACTATCCGGCAGGGAGAGGATGAGTCCCTCCGAAGCTATGTGAAGAGGTTCGACGCTAAGGTTCAGCAGATTCGTGAGCTGAACACCGAACTGGCGGCCTTCGCACTGATGAAAGGCCTGCCGAAAGGCGACTTCAAAAATGAGCTCATCAAGTGCGAGGACCTCAACCTAGACTCCGTCAGAAAGATGGCCGACCGAGCCGTAAAGGTGGAGGACTACCACAAGACCTGGGTAGGCCACAACGAAGCTGGGCACCCAGAGAGGAGGATCCGCCGGGACAACATAGATGAAGGACGCCGTGACATGAATATTGTTAGTTAAAGTGGTTAAAAAGTTACTAAAAACCCAACATATGATTTTTTTTTTTGGCAACTGATAAAAGAGATTCCTAAGCCATTGTCATGGCCCGTCGTGCTAGTCGATGAGCCGCGACATTGCGTTCCCTACAAACATAACTAAAACATAAACTGTGAAAATTAGCCGATAAGTTATTATTGTCATCCAGGGTTCCTGCAATTTGATAATGCCTTGCTCCGTTGCCCGCCCATTGAGTCAGTAGTGTTAGGTAATTAGAGGAAACTTCCACATGAAGAAATACGCAGTCACACGCCCATTCAAGAGCCTTCATCACCCCTAAGGCCCCAGCTTATAAAGGTGATTCCGAATAACCCCTTCCACTACCCTTACAAATCACATGTCCCCCTATATCCAAAGCAACCCATCCCCACGCCGCCTCGCATGATTTTCCCCAGCTTGCACCAACCATCAATCTGACCATAGAACATGAACCCACAATCCCCGTAACATAAACTGGGTTTCCCTTACGGAGCATAGCCGTTCCAAACTCCAAGTCAGCACTATCATTTTCTTGTGTCACACTATATCCCCGGTCCAAAGCCTTCTCAGCCTCCTTTCTAGCCTCAGAAGCTACTCCAACCAGGCGGTTATAAACTAAAAAGAAAACCTCAGGAATGAACCCTTCTCCCCTGAATATAGCATTATTACGCAAGTTCCATAAAGACACAATGATAGCCAGGAATTGAATCGTTCATACCTCCCAGTCCTCAATTGTTCGTAAGTATTGAAGCCAATTGATAATCCAATCCCCAGCACTGATGTGTCTCGCCTGCGCAGTGTTAATATCCAGCGGCGAGCCCACTCAAATCCTAGCCGTCACCTCGCAGTCTTTGAAAATATGGTCCACAGTTTCAACAAGATCACAGGAGTTACGGCACAAGCAGCATGATGCATATAGCAAATTCACGTCCCATCGGTAGCGAGTTTGAAAGGATCTTCCATATCAAAATCTTCCACGACTGTGGTCCAGGTAAATGCCATAGACGAGAACCACAAAACTCTTTTCTCCTAGCATTCATTCTCGATTTGTCCAACACATAAGCTTTCCTGGTAAAAAATTCACTGAAGATAATCCCATATCCACTTTTTACCGTGTACGAGCTATGGTGCGTGAATGGCCAAATGAGATCATCCTCAATCTGGTTAGGCCTTAAGAGAGTGGCTAAGATCCTATTGGTGGTTTCATCATCAAAAATCAATTGAATCAGTTGCTGATTCCAACCACCAGAATTCAAACGTAAATCCATGATGTGAGGTCTTTTAGGAAATTGAATTCCTGTCCTAAGATTTCGCCCTTTGGATCCGGGCATTTACCATTAACCCATCTATTAGTCCACACATTCAGATTAGAAGAATATCCCGGCTGCCAACTGATGTTGTCAAGAATAAACTGCAATCCATGCAACACACTCTTCACCCCCCATGACGTAACTCGTGGGGGTCGTGGATTGAGATCACCTGACCAAAGAGGTTCACCAAAGATTTTCTCTCGGAATGATAAGCTGAACAAAGATTTTTCTTTCGAAACAATCCTCCAGGCATGCTTAGCCAGTAGAGCTTTGTTTAGACATTCAATGTTACGAATACCTAGTCCGCCCTCCTTTTTTGTCAAGCTGGTAAACATCCTGCTAAATGAACATTCTTGAAAGAAAAATGTGGATTTATTTGAAAGTAGAAATGAGTAGCACACTTTATTACCATGGCCTTATTTTATCGGTGTTACTCTTTCACATACGGCTTTTACTCTTTCACATACATTTTTTTCATAATGTTTCCAAACAATATCCTTCCCCTTAACTAAAAAAACTTTGATTTTATCTTTCTCTTTCTCCTAAAACCTAATTAAATTTCACTCAAGATTTTTAATTATGGATCTTAATTCTTGTATCGAACAAGTAATTACTTTGATTTATCAAAAATTCACATTAATTATTTTATATTACATTGTACAAATAGATTATTTTGTGTGTGGATTTTTGAAATAAAAAATGACTTTCTCCTGCCAGTTTCTTTCGACATAAAATTACATTGTACAACTATACACATTAATTTGCTTTTTCAATTTGTTACTCTTGGTGATGGACTAATGGGTGGGCATCGTATCAGGATTGACGGGATGCGTGAAGGTTGATTTGTTGGAGAAGTTGTGTCTACGGTCGATAGATGTGGAAAACAACGGGTGTCTCGAATCAGTCTCTGGTAGGTGGATTGCCGGTGGGCGGGATCGTTGGTCATAGAGCTGGTTGGTGGTGGTCGATTGGTCAGGTAGGGAAATGGACGTGGCGGTAGAAGTGGAGATAATACATGAATTCTGGGAAGGGATGAGAGAAAATTGGAAAATAAAAGGGGTAAAAAAAGTAATTTATGTATGTGAAAGAGTAAAATACGTATGTGAAAGAGCAACACCCTATTTTATATCGCAATACAAGGTCTCAATTTCTACTAGTTGAGATGCACTTGGTGTACATTATCATTAGTATTTTTACAACTGTGAGAAAAAAAATATTTTGTATTATGTACGATTCTACGTCATAATGTCTATTTTCTACCTTCATTTTGTTTTCATATATTTATTTTAAATGATATGACAATTTTACATATTTTTTTTTTCTTTTTTATGATAAAGAAATCTGCAACCTTTATCTTTAGTGCACACTAGGTAATCTCTAAGTATACATGAACACCTGGAAGTGATAGGCTTATAGCCTCCAAATCACTTACTATAACATAGTCCTTTCTATATTATATTTTCTTCCATATTTCCTTAAAACGGACTACTCCGGTTTTCTTCCTCTTTTTTATTTTGGAAATTTTTACTCTTAATTTATTTATCCCTTTCTTATCTCACCAAACCCTACCCAACTCTTACTCCTATTTTATTTTTTCCCTTAATGTTGTGCTCCACAATTTCTTATTTAACTCCTAATTATTCACCCATTTCTCCTATCACACTAAACCCCATCAAACTCTTTTACTCTTATTTTATTCCTTTCCTTAATACCGTGGCCACAAACAATGAGAAACAAATATAAAATTGGAGAAAGTATCAAATTAGGATGACTAACTCGAAGTCTAGGAGATGTTATAAGTTTATAACCCACCAGATACCATAAGTATTATTTTAATGAAAAAATGGTGATAAAAGTTGTTCTTTATCCCTACAGTGAATGGATCAAGTGACATCCATCCTCTCTCTCTCTCTCCCCAATTATTTCTCCATCTCTCGTTTTACCTTCGAAAATATCACATTCCCCTGCTTCATAAAACCACACTAATGTCTCCATTATCCTCTACTAAAACACACTACTTTTCCACTCTTTTATTTACCTCTAATATTTCTTAACCATCCACATTTAATGGACTTTGGTGTTGTAAGTTTTGATGGGTTTTCCTTAGATCATCAAAAAACTACTTCTATTACTTGTGATTTTTCACCCTCTAAAGTTACTAAACTAACCAATGATTTTTCACCCTCTAAAAACCACCTTCTTAAACATTCTTCCTTTGTTCTTTCTGATGATCAACTACAAGAGCAGAATATGTTGAGTTTTTCTTCACCCAAGTTGGAGAATAAAAACTTGCAAAACTCATCATATGAACATTTTCAACACTCTAGCCCAACTTACAGTAAGAATGCAGGTAAAACTTTATTTAAGCAATGATGTCGTAGTATAGTCTAGTGTTTAAGACGGAAGTTTAGTTCCCTGACTCAAACCCATTTATCTAAGTTTTGAGTTTTAGTAAATGGACTATTTAATGGTTAAACATAGACTCCTTTATTATGATCGTCTTACATTATAAGACGGTTTTAGACAAGTTTATTTAAGCAATGTTATTTGGAGGAGGGTTTAGGAAATGGAGAGGCCATTTCCTTTCGGTGATCCAGATTGTATTCTGGCATCATCGAACGACTTAAAATTTATGGGTAAAAATAAAGGGATAATGAGATTTAGTGGAAAAAATATTATTAAATAAGTTTAAGAGAGGAAATGGAGAGGGAATGGAGATGATCCATTTTGTGTTATTTGGTGTTACTATTTGATTGTAATTTAATTGTTAGCGGGTAGGAATGTAATTTAGCATTTGGACTCAATTTGTGTTGGACCTTTGTATATATTTGGGTTTTTTTAGTAGAATATTTTAAAAGTGGTACAATATATTAAGGCATAGAAAGAGGTAAGAAGTGAAAAATAAGCAAAGACATTTCTTTTGCATGTGTTTTGCCTCGAATCTTATGTTTTTCCCTAGCCTTTTCTTTCCCATATGTTGCATTTATTCACATCACAATTTTTACCATGCTTTTAAATTTTTGTGATTAATAAGATGACCTGGGATATAAAAAAATTCCACCTACTGTGTTTAGTTAACATAAATTCTCAAATGACCGCACTATGTCGCGAGTAATTAAGAATCTGTGACAGTCGATGATCTTATAGAGTGTTTAACCAATTAAAGAGCCGTCTAATTTGCGATTATTTGTCATGTGTTGTGGTGTGAAAGTGAATTGTCTAGCATGTGATAAAATAAGTAAATGAGTGGCATAAATTGGTTGTTTGTGTATAAATGCTTGGACCCAAGTGTGACCTTATTTTGGTTTGTTATTATATTGTAGGATATACAAATAATAATGAAGGCATGAATGGAAGAATGTGTTACATAAATGGAGTAAAATGGCCATTTACAACATCACAATGGCTTGAACTTGAGCAACAAGCTTTAATTTACAAATACATTATTGCTAATCAGCCCATTCCTCCTAATCTCTTGATTCCTATTCAAAGAGCTCTTCAATCTGCTGCTTTTTGTAGCTTCCCTCCTGTACTTCTCACTCCCAATTCATGTAAGCTTCTTTTTATCCTACACGTCTCATCTATTGCTATCATTAAGTGAGTTGTATAAGATATTATACAACTGTCGTATATTGTACTACGAATTTCCAAAAAACAAAAAAAATAGTAGTAGAATATTTTTTACATATAAAGTTATTATACAACCGACTTATTTTTAAAGGGAACAGAAATGATGGACCCGTGTCATGAGTATCACTTTTCATAATATTGCAACTTAAAATATTCCTCCGTAAAATTCCTTTGTTATCTATTTCCATTTTAAGTGTATAAGTGAATTGTTATCTATTTCTATTTTTGGTAACTTTATATGTAAAAAGTAGTGTACAAATGGGTGAAATAATAATAATTAAATATTACTTTGTTAGACATCCACTTGCATTTCCTTAGTCTTTGTGCTATATACAATAGATAACAAATGATCGAGACAGGGAGTAGTATTCAATGCATAGATACTCGAATATACAAAAATATCTTCTTCGTTGTCACATTGTGGTAATGTACATAGGCTAAGCTGTCATGTACAGTCTACTGAGTTTGAAAAGGGAGATTTGATTAACTAAAAAATCTAGGGTACTGCTTCACGTGTATCAGTGTATGAGTTTTAAATCTACATGACTACATCTTTGACTTTTGATAAAACCGACAATCATTGGTGCAGATGGATGGAGTCCTTTCCATTTCGGGTTCTCCAATAGTACTGATCCGGAGCCAGGACGGTGTCGGAGGACAGACGGGAAGAAATGGCGGTGCTCACGAGACGCAGTACCTGACCAAAAGTACTGTGAGAGACATATCAACAGAGGCCGCCATCGTTCAAGAAAGCCTGTGGAAGCTCATTCAGGCCTTTCCCTTACTAAACCAACTGCAACTGATACAAACTCATCTGCTCATCTTAACCACAATTTCTCTTCTTCAGCAGCATCCAACACTGTCTCTGTCAACCCCAATTGCAGCTTCTCGGAGTCGCATTCTTCTGTTTCAAATCCTCTATCAACTTCAATGGTTAGCAGGTGAGACCATTGTATTCAGTAACATCTTCCATTCCGAATCAAATTATTAATGCCGAAATCACTGTTCTCTTATTCTGACAATGTGAGAGTAATATTTCTTCTTCTGATGTTGGAATCAGGAATACAGGAGGACTCGATTTTTTCTCCACTGCGAATAACCTCAATTCGAGAGACAGTGCATTCTCAATTGCCACACCCTTCTTGGATGATCGGTCAAACACTTTATGGCCGAAACCACAGGCAGAACCCGAGAGAACTCAACTGTCAATCTCAATTCCCGCAGCACCTGCTGACTACAGGTCATCAACTTCATCACCAACCGGGGAGAAAGTCACCCTTTCTCCTCTAAGACTGTCTCAGGGTATCGACCCAATTCAAATGGGTATGGGTTTAGGTGTCGGGATATGTCAAAGAAAGCAGACTGATTCGGGTTGGGAAACCTGTGTTGGAGGGCCTCTTGGGGAGGTCTTGAAGCCCACCAATAACTACTCAGTGACCCATGCCAAGAGTAGTTTATCAGGCCTTAGCCTATTATCCGCGGAATGGGAAGTAAACCAACAAATGTGTTCATCTCCAACGGGTATCTACAAGAGGACTGCACAAGGTTCTCTTTCGAACAGCAGTGCCGGAAGCAGCTCTCGAGAGAGTTCCTATGTTGCCCCATATTTGTAGTACTATTTTTATAGTGATCAAAGTAAGGATGACAGAAAAACAGGCCTTTGTGTCTTTTAGTAGTGCTGACTTCATGAATTTGTATTTGATATCCTAGTGTATTGTCAGTTTGTTGTATAAACATTTTTTTTTGGCTTTTTTCGGAATAGGGTTTGTGTCATTTTTAGACCCGGTTAACTGGTTGTTCGAGTTGGGTTTTTAGTCTCTGAATCGAGTTTATTTAGGTGCCCATCTTTTTTACATTTGAATTATTTTATGTATTTTTCTGTTAGGACCATTTTAGGTATTCGGTTATTATTTTAGCGTGCTTTTATAATTCATTGAGGGTAAAAGCTAGATTCAGTTTAAAAAATACTAGGTTTAGTTGATTAAATTTCGAGTTTCTCTATTATATATTGAAAGTGTTGCATTAAAAGAAGCTTTATATTGTTCCACATAGGATCAATAAACAATGGACTTGTGGTTTATAAATGGTGCAGTTGTGCAATACTATTAATATGCAATAGGTCTTGGTATAGACGGGTGGGACGAACAAATGGGTAAAGACCTCTAATAAAATGGGTAGGAGGGACAAGGTGGGACACCTCCCATGTGCTTCCCACTTTATGGCAAATTGGTATTTTGTGAGGGGAAATGGTATCCGTCTATATGTATAGACAGATAGTGTCCGTCTATAATGAGAATTTGTGATTAATATGTGTAGTAGTGGAGGGGCTCGGAGATCTAGTAGAACACCTTCGGTGCGGGCCAACGACCTCTCTATCTAAGTCACCTATGACTTTTTTTTTATAGCAGTACATGTACATTAAGTCCCTGTTCTTTTGGACTTAAAGTAAGTCACTTAATTTAAGTGCACTTCAGATCTTATAAGTTCAGTTCAGTTCAGTTCAGTTCAGATCCTATAAGTTCAGTTCAGTTCAGATCCTATAAGTTCAGTTCAGTTCAGATCAAATTAGTTTCAGTCCAAAAGAACAGGGCCTAAGTGATTAAGAGATAAAGGAGAAAATGGGTGGAGGTGAGTATAAGGTGGAAGAAATATAGCGAGGGAACTCTGAAAAGTAGAGTGTCGGTTGAAAGTCAAGCGAGGAACATGAGGAATACTTTTACAGCAAGGGAAGTCCAGGTTATTTTACGAGTTGTATAGAATCATTTGTCAAATTCATTTTAAGTCTTTTACATAATAAAAGGCTAGTCCGGCGCCCAAAACAATTTTTTTTGTCTCCTCAAAGAGGCATTTCAGTAAAGCCTTTGGAGAACAACAATATGGAGGGTTTGGGCTAGGTTGGGTGTTGGGTTAATGGGTTGTGTTGTAGTTTGGGTGGTGTTGGATGGGTTGGGTTGTAGTTTGGGTGGTGTATGGTGTTAGGTGTGGGCTCGGGAAAAACAGGGGGAAGGGTGTTATTGGTGTCGAGTTTGGGGTGGAAAAAGGGAGGGAAAGGGGGTTGTTATGGGGGTTCGAACCCGGGGCCTAAGGGGGAATGGGTTGTGTCAAAGCTACCTCAAAACTCGTGTCAAAATCCGTCCAAAAATCAAGCTTAAAATCATCTTAAAAACGAGCTTAAAATCGTTTTAAAAACTCGTTTAAAACCGCTTTAAAATTAATTTTTCAAATTAAAATAAAGCGATAAAATGAAACCGTCACATATCTTATTTCAAATAAATTAAATTAAAAACTTTGAACAATAATTCATTTTTTCAAATAAATTATAAAAGCTTAAATTTTAAATAAACTTGAAAATATGAAAACCGATGAAATAAATTTCATTTATTTCAAAATAATTTAAATTATAAAACCGTCAAATAACGCTTGTCCCGCATCGCTAAACGAAATCCGCTAACGAGCGATGTAAGTAAACATGTGTCCTATCGTCATCGGGTGTTTTGTCGGGATATCTGTAAATTCCAATATCGACGGATACGGATATCTACAAAAAGTTATAAAGTTAAAGGCATGCGGGTAGTTTGAAACGTCAGCATGACTCGATCGAGTGGGGGTAACTCGATCGAGTAGGGTGGATTTGATCAAGTGGGCTGAGCTCGATCGAGTGGGTATGTGACAACGCTGGGCAGTAGCTGCTGTTTTGTGCAACTCGATCGAGTCAGGGGAGTATTCGATCGAGTGGGGGCTACTCGATTGAGTACGTATGTGACTCGATCGGGTGTGTTTTTATGTCAGTTCTGGTCAGGTTCTGGAGTTGGGGTACTCGATCGAGTAA
This sequence comes from Silene latifolia, assembly GCF_048544455.1. NCBI lineage: Eukaryota > Viridiplantae > Streptophyta > Magnoliopsida > Caryophyllales > Caryophyllaceae > Silene > Silene latifolia. The sequence goes on from NC_133531.1 coordinate 28,732,317, forward strand.
GTGGGTAACTCAATCGAGTGACCTCTACTCGATCGAGTAGGCGTGGTTACTCGATCGAGTTCGTCTTTGTGCGGGTCATATTTGCTTTAAGTCGTAGGCTATGTGCTTACGTTTATTTCTCCTCTTATAGCCCAAATATATGCCACCAAAGAGGTCTACTATGTATGCTAGGGCTCAGGAGATGAGTGTGGACGAGATTGCCAAGATGCCTGAGCATCAAGATGCGCTTACCAAGGCCCTTAAGAGGTTTGGCAAAGATAAAGATGTCGGGGTAGACTTTGCCAAGATGAGCACTACGATAAACCGCTTCAACCCAAAAGAATATATGGATACTGGTGCGCCAATTTTGCTCGACAATTGGCACAAAGAGATCAAGAATATCTTAGGAGTGGTTCATTGTACCGAAGATTTTAAAGTGGAACAAGCTGCGTTCTACCTGAGGGATGCAGCGGAGGAGTGGTGGGACAAGGTGAGAGAAAGTGTCCTAGACCTTTATCTGAAGCAGGGTAAGTCTACTATTCCTTGGGTTGAGTTCAAGAGAGCTATGAGAAGGGAGTTCGTTCTGGAACATGTTCGTAGTAAGTTGAGGGAGGAGTTTGATTCTTTTAAGATGATCTCAGATATGACGGTGGCGGAGTATTACCACAAGTTTAACGAGAAATCGAGATATGCTGAGGATATGGGGTTGAGTCAGGAGAACTTAGCACTTCCGTTTGAGAAGGGGTTGACTTACCAGATCATGGAGAAGCTACCGGTTGGGGTCCTTACATATGTTTTGGAAGTTTATGAGAGAGCAGGCCGAGCTGAGAGGTATGTCGAAATGGCTAAAGAAAACAAATAGAGGGGTCCAGAAAAGAGAAAGGCTGAGAGTGATGGTGGTGGACTGGTGGCCAGTCTAGCTATAAGGGAGGTAATCACAACCAGGTAAGGGCTTATTCATCGGGATCGGGTTTCAGTGGTGGATCTTCTTATGGGCGTGGTCATAGTGGTAGCAGCAGCTGCAGTATCTCGTGTTTCAACTGTGACGGTATGGGCCACAAGAGGCATGGGTGTACTATTGCCGGGGGGAGAGGTTTTCAGAGGCCATCATAGGGGAGCTTTTCGTAGGGTCCGACACAGAGCTATGCTAGTAACCGACAAACTGGGTCATGGAATAATCAAAGAGGGTAAGGCAACAACAACGGTGGGTTCAACCGCAATGGCGGTAATTCTTATCAAAAACCGGTGGCTAACAACAATCAGGGGTCAGGTGCCAAGCTTTCTACTTCAGTTAGTGTAGATACCTCATTTCTGCACCTCCCGCAAGCTACCCGGTGATGATTGGGCCGCATGTTCGGTACACGGAACGATTTATGATAATTCGTAAGTTTATCGTCAAGTGATAGCTCAAATACTTGTGTCTACCCCTTGGTCGTCATCTACGCGCCGTTACGGTCGTTTTGACAGTAATTAGAGTACATTTGGAGTCCGGGTAAAAAACCGTCTTTATTTTCTAATAAGCCGTTTAAAATGCCGAGTCGGAATGTTCTGGAATATTCCGGATGTTTATATTCCATAATTTTAATCTTTTCATCTTTTGGCAAAATATATCCCGAAATCTTATTTTGAACAATAAGGAAGTTGAGATCTACCGCAATTCCATAACAGAAACGTGGAAAATCTTTCTTCCGCAGGAGGAAACCTATGGGAAAAGGACGCAGCACCTGCTGCGCCTCTTCCAAAGGTCGCAGTGGTTGCTGCGCCTCTTCTCCATGCCTTTCCTGCATATTTTCAGATCTTTTCGAGATTTGTTTCCAAAGTTTCAGTCATACCATAATTCCTCCGTGTGATTAGTATAAATAGGGACCTTCGTTCCTCATATTTCTCACGCGAGTGTCCGCCCTTCTCTTCTCCCTTTGCATTCTAAGACCGCGCTCTAAGCTTATTGACGTCTACGTGCTTGATCAATCGACCACGTAAACTCGGATCTCTCTGAGTACCAGTCTCATTGCATGACCAACCAATTTGACCAACTCCACTCATGAATCAAATCAATTTAATTTAAATCCTCTTACGAGGGCACTTTCATCATACGTTCGAGTCGAGCAATCACTAATCGTTAACATAGTTAATCTCGTTTCGTCAAACATGTAAGTCTGAGGGTATAAATCCCATATTTTATTATTGTATTTTATTGTATTGTATAAATTAATGTAAGGTTTACGTCGAAAATATGCTTAAAACCGATTTATAAAACCCTTTATCAAACCTATTTTTCACGGATTTACAGAAGACAGACGTCGAGAAGAAACGCAGCAACTGCTGCGCCCCTTTGAAGAGTCGCAACATCTGCCGCGCTTCTTCCTGAGGCTGCCGCAGTTTCTGCCTTTCTTCTTCTTCCTTTGTTCTTTGTTGATTCGTCTTTTTTTATTTTCTTCATGTTTCATTCGCATAATTATTAATACACATAATTCATAATAATTTGTCATCTTTAAATCCGACTTAAGTCCCTTATAACCAATATTTGCGGCTTTTCGTCATTAAAATCAAACCCGGATTTTGGAGATTCGATTTGTTCATATCAAGTCTCCGGAATTCGCCTTTTGTATATTTTCATCTGTTTATCACAATCTTTCTAAATAGTTTAACATAAATAAACCTAATAAGTTTGTTTTATTTTGTATTAATTTGCATTAATGATTTATGATTAACCACAATTAGTTTTAGTTCATTCTTTATCGTTTTTATGACGAATTCACATGTAAATAATCTGTTAAATCACTTCTACTTGAGTCGAATATCAATAATCGATCATTAAATCACCAACGAACATTAACAATATGCAGTTCCGGCTTCACAGCCAGAACTCACCTCAGGAACAGATGCAGTGACCACTGCGCCTCTTCCAAGGGACGCAGCATTGCTTCGCCTGTTCCGGGGTGATTTCTGTCTCTGAACTTCCGTTCTTTCTTTGATCTAGTTTGTTAGTTTACGTGTTAATTGACTATTAATCGTAATATCACCGTTAATCTGTCCGTTTTCTAACCTTAATTATTTTCTTATTTTCCTTTTCTTTTCTCAAATTATCCATTTTAAATGTATTTTCGACATAAATCCTTGAACCATTATAATTTTAATTATCGTATTTTTTTTATTGTGTCTTTATTATCGTTTGTTTGCTTTCACATGTAATTAATTCTAAACCCTACTTCAACATTAATGATTGCTAAATTACATGTTCACCGACTTAGGTAATTCTCACATGCTAGGATTAAAACGTTGTTTGTTGCATTGCATGCATATAATCGACAACATATCAAGTATAGATAATTTCTCTAATCATTAGTAGAGGCCGCTATCGAGGCGGACGAGATTAGGTGTTCGATCAAAAGAGCTTCCTAATACGTACCATCACCTCTTACTCCAGATCTCTGTGAACATCCGTGTTCATTGGCATCCACGAGAGTCATTCTAGACATAGAATGCTAACGGTAACGAGTTCTTAGTGTCTATGTCACTACTTTGTGTCTTGACATGACGCGAAGTATTCGAATGGTTCCAATTTCCCATAAAAATTGGTGGCGACTCCACAAATGCAAACGCTTGTTTTTCCAAGCGCCCCCATGGGCCCCCCGTGTCCATAGCTAGTACAATAAAAGGGGGTGGATAAAAGACCGGTGGCAAGCTATTTATGATGGACAAGAAAGCTGCTGAGGATGATGCGCACATGATCACCGATACCTTTCTTATTAATGATGTTTCTACCTTTGTTTTGTTTGATTCGGGGGCGTCACACTCTTTTTTATCGTCGGGTCATGCTAAGTCTATGGGTTTGAGAGAGTTTGAGTCTGTAAAATATGAAGTTTTTATACCGTCGGGTGAGTCAATGTCTTGTGGGAGGTTGTATAAGGGTGTATCCATGATATTTGGGCTGGTTGATCTTCCAGTGGATTTGTTAGAATTTCCTATGGACGGTTTTCAAATGATAGTTGGTATGGATTGGTTGGGTAAGTACACGGCTAGAATAGATAGTCACCAAAAGAAAGTCTCTTTGAGAGGTCCTAAGGGAGTTAGTGTGTCTTATCGTGGGTTTGTTGTCAAACCCAAAGTCAAAGTGATTGCAGCGGTGACCTTGAAGTCTTACTTGAGGAAGGGGTGTCCTTTGATTCTATGTCATGTGAAAGATCATAGTATGGTGGAGCCGACAACAGATGAGATACCACTCGTGGGAAAGTTCTCAGATGTTTTTCCAGAGGAGATATCTGGTTTACCACCAAAGAGAGATATAGATTTCAGTGTGGAGTTGAAACTAGGGATGAGACCGATCTCTAAGGCCCCGTACCGCATGGGTCCTAAGGAGTTAGGGGAGCTGAAGAAACAGTTGGATGATTTGATAAAAAAGTGATACATTAGACCTAGTGTATTGCCGTGGGGAGCACCACATTTGTTTGTGAAGAAGAAAGATGGGAGCTTGAGGTTGCGTATCGACTATAGGGAGCTGAACACTGTTATAGTGAAGAACAAATATACTTTGCCAAGGATAGATGATCTGTTTGACCAGCTGAGTGGGGCCGGAGTATTTTCAAAGACTGATCTGAGATCAGGGTACCATCAGGTGAGGATTCGGGATGAAGACATACCAAAGACAACTTTTCGATCGAGGTATGGTCATTATGAGTATGCGGTGATGCCGTTTGGGTTGTCTAATGCGCCGACAGTGTTTATGGATTTGATGAACCGGGTTTTCTTTTAGTTCTTGGATTAGTTCATGGTGGTGTTTATAGATGACATCTTAGTCTATTCCAAGACTAAGGAGGAGGAGTATTTGAGATTAGTGTTGCAAACTCTACGTGACAACCAGTTGTATGCAAAGTTGTCTAAGTGTGAGTTTGGTTAGAGAAAGTGGCTTTTCAAGGTCATGTGATTTCCAAAGAGGGTGTATCTGTTGATCCTAGCATGATGGAGGCGGTGTCTAAGTGGGAAGCTCCAAATATTGTGGCCGAGATCAGGAGTTTCTTGAGTTCTACAGGGTACTATCGTCGGTTCGTGAAAGACTTTTCAAAGATTGCCAGGCCTATGACCGCGTTGATGAGAAAAGAGAACAGGTTTCGTTGGGATGAAGGTTGTGAGACGGCGTTCCAAACATTAAAGGAGCGTTTGACCACAGCTCGAGTCTTAGCTTTACCTGAAGGGTGTGAGAACTTTGAGGTGTATACAGATGCTTCAAAGAACGGGTTGGGTTGTGTGTTGATGCAAAACGGAAAAGTCATTGCCTATGCTTCTAGGCAATTGAAGCCTCATGAGAACTATTCGACGCATGATCTAGAGTTGGGTGAAGTTGTGTTTGCTCTTAAGGTTTGGAGGCACTACCTTTATGGGGCAACCTTTAAGGTGTTTTCTGAACACAAGAGCTTAAAGTACATCTTTACTCAAAAGAAGCTGGACATGAGACAGAGGAGGTGGATGGAGCTTATCGGGGATTATAACATGGATATCATATATCATGAAGGGAAGACAAATGTGGTTGCTAATGCGTTGAGCAGGAAGAGTGTACATTCTCTACGCACAGCTATGTCCTTGATGAGGTTGAGAGATGAGGTAGTTAAGATGGGTATACATGTGATTCAAAAAGGTGATGCTAGGGGAGACTTGACAGTGGAGGCGGATCTTTATGATAATATTCGCAGGAAGCAGGCTCTTGATTCTAAGATTCAGGAGTGGAGGGCTGGAGTAGAGAAAGGGACAGTGTCTCGGTTCTCTATTCATTCTGATGGAAGTGTTCGGTTTGATGGGAGATGGTGTGTGCCTAAGGATGAGGAGTTGAAAAAGGTAATCATGACAGAGGCTCATTGTACTCAGTATTCAGTGCATCTAGGTGGTGACAAGCTTTATAGAGATTTGAAGAAGACTTTTTGGTGGTCTGGGATGAAAAGGGAGACAACTGAGTTTGTGGCTAGGTGTTTGACATGTCAGAGAGTCAAAGGGAAGCAGCGAAGACCACAAGGTAAGATTCAGTCTCTTGATGTACCTAAGTGGAAGTGGGAATCTATCTCCATGGATTTCATAGTGGGTTTACCGAGGAGCCAGCAAGGTAATAACATGATATGGGTGATCGTTGACTGTTTGACTAAGTCAGCTCACTTTATTCCAATGAAAGATGCATGGAGTAAGGTGCAGTTGGCAAATGGCTACAGGAAGCATTTAGTAAGGCTGCATGGGGTGCCAAAGGACATTATGTCATATCGGGATGCGAGGTTCATTTCTCGGTTTTGGCAAGAGTTGCTGGAGTTGATGCGAACTGCCTTGAAGATGAGTACTGCATTTCATTCTGCAATAGATAGACAGACAGAGAGAACTATCAAGACTTTGGAAGATATGTTGAGGGCTTGTGTGATGGAGTTTGGTGGTAGTTGGGAAGATAGCTTGGATTTGATTGAGTTTTTTTACAACAACAGCTACCATACGCGTATTGGGATGGCTCCGTTTGAGGCTTTGAATGGGAGGAGGTGTAGGAGTCCGACTGGGATGATAGTGCTGAGGCAGTTACTCGATCGAGTACGTCGGTTCTTACGGGTTTTTGGCCGGGTTTTGATAGCAACGCGAGAATGATATATAAAGTATTTTCACCAGTTTCTTTTTACTTTTTACTGTATTCTAAACATTTCACAAGAGAAAACAAACTATGTTGAATCCTTTCTCGCATTGCTATCAAATCCAAAGGGCTAGAGTCGTCGGATTGCAGAGTTCTTTACACCTTTGGGACCGCCGCATTGTGGGTAAGATCCTAGCACAGTTTTTATGTTGATTCATTAACTTTGGTTTAAACCCTAATTGGGTGATTTGGGCCGGGGATTTTGGGAGTATTATGGTATTAGATTGTGATTGTATGATTATGTGTTGATAGGAGGTGATTTAGTAGAGGAGCGCTTTTGGTCTGTTGTTGTGTCGATTGTGGTGATTGCATTCTAAATAGGGTTTCCTACTTAGTTATTGTATACATGTTATGAGATGGTTGTTGTTTGTTGGTTGTTGGTTAATGGCATTTGATTATATCGTAACTGATTTGGCATTGTTGATTCTGTAATTGGTTGTTGTTGTTTGTCTGTGGTTCGCGAGGTGCGCCCTCGACTGAGTGGAGTCACTTGCGGGAGTGGCTTCACGCCCCTTGTGGAACCCGACACAATAGGGGATGTGCACATTAAGGAACATGGGTTTTTGCTCGGTAAAGATGAGCGGGGCTTAGGTGGGAACGGCTGCGGTCCCCAACTGGCGGAGTGGATTACTGTTTGCGACTGGTAATCTGGCAGGGCTAGACCTTCAGGCTAGTCAGGTGATTGATGATGTGACGGTGTTGGAGAATTGTGTATGCGTATTGTTGTTATATTATCTTATATTGTGTATGCAGTAGCTGACCCCGTTTAATTGTTTTAAAAACTGTGGTGATCCATTCGGGGATGGTGAGTAGTTATTGAGCAGGTATGATTCGGATGCGCGAGGGATTAGTTGGGCATGAGTCACCACGAGTCATCTAGGAGTCTTCCACTGTTTTGTCGAACATTTATTTACTTTAGTTGGTTTGGTTTCTGGAATAGTTGTATCGTACTTTGCAGTTTTGAGTTTTGGCACGTAATCACTAAAACTATTTATTTAAAGTACATTCTTTTATAGTGTATTTGATATTCATTGGCTCGGGTAACCGAGATGGTAGCACTCTCATGAATTAGGTGGTCTTGGTAAGACACTTTAGTGTATGAGGGTGTTATATTACCCATCGCAATAGGTATCTACACCGCCAGTGGGTGACCGCAGCCAGTCCAACTAAAGCCCCGCTCATCGCAACGAGCAAACCCAAGTCTATTAATGTGCACATCCCCCTTGCGTTGAGAGACGCTAGAAGTGAACAATTGGGGTGAGACCATATCTCGATATGGCTCACACTATCAACACAATATCACCATTATATTTCACAATAATCACAATCATCATATTCCACAATAATCACAACCATAGCAATAATCACACAACATCATAATGAATAGGGAAACCCTACCTTTTCGCAATCCAAGCACACACAAGTAATCGCAATACCAATCCTTCATGAAACTATCACCTACAAATAATAATCACATACAATTACTAACTACCCCTCAATAAACTATCTAATGTACCCAATTACCAAAATTCCCCTTAATCCCAAAACTAGTGTTAAGCAAACCTCTAAGATAAATAAAACTGACTAAATGTACTAGACACTTACTAAAGCGATTGATAAGGAAACGAGAGATCCGAAAACCAGCAATTGCTTAAACCTTGCTTGGGAATTGATGTAGATGACCAGAGAGGGTTTAGAGTGTGATTAGATTTTGTATAAAATGAATCACAAACTGACGTGATGTTTTAAATACCTCTCCAATCATTTTAATCAAAACCGTGAAACAAACGCGTATCAGTTTGTACACTCGGTCGAGTACCCACCGTACTCGACCGATTACACGATACTCGATCGAGTACCACACATACTCGGTCGAGTGCCTCTAGATAAGTAGCCTGACCCAAACACCCAACAGACGTACTCGGTAGAGTGCACTCTACTCGACCTAGTACTCGATGACCAGAAAAACGTGTAGTATTACTGTTTTCCCTCCTTAAAATGAACTTCGTCTTCGAAGTTCACGCTTATACCCATATAACACAATGTAAAACCCACACATAGATGAAAACACGATTGTTACATTCTACCCCCTTAAAAATAAAGATACGTCCTTGTAACCGAACTCATATCTGAATAACTAAAACCAGTCATACCACCACAAGGAAAACAATACAAGAACCACGTGAAGAACCAACGAAAGAAAACACGATCACAAAGAAGGATACCAATTAAGTACAACTCAATAAGATTACTCCCACACAACCATACCACTAGAACCTTTACCACACAGCAAGTCAAAGTTATACCAATATAGACACTATATTTATAGTTAAAAAACAGTACATTTAATCTGAGAATATAACTTAAACAAATGCACCAACTTAGACATAGGCATAGGAGTGAACAAGATCAAACCATGTTGTATATCCACACCCAAATACGATGAATAGATATCACGTCAACAATCCACTCAACCATCCACATAAGAAAATATTAATTTTGCATAAAAGATATTAAGAGATATAAAGTCATTTGTTAAAGAAATTGTAAAATAAAAGAAACGAAATTGTAGAATAACAGGAACGAAACAACACCCTCTACTCCCCTCAAGCAAACTTCATTCCGAAGTTTTCTATCAAATACTAACCCCTCATACTATCATGCATATTATTCATTACGTCATTACCACGATTTACTCATGCTTCTAACCATGCAATTTTACATAAATGTAATTAAGTATTCCCCCTCCTTTAATATCTTCCATATCATATTCATTTAGTCACTTTAAATTACACGCCAACAACTTAAAGAGCCACAATCCGTCACATAATGTCGATGTACAAGCTCATATATCATATTTAACTTATTCGTATCAGCTCATAAACAGCCGAATCATGTTACTAAGCAAATTGCTAATTGAATATCGCTAGACATACAATGCTAATTACACGTAAATCCACGTTTCATTCCATTCCAGCATGCACTATATCATCTCATAACTCCTTCAGTCTCACCTTAATAATGTTGTTAATAATTCGAAGCAAACATACACAAGTAATGTAAACAACAAGAACCATCCCACTATATTAGTCATGCTCATTGACTACCTGACCCGTTTAATAATTACGTGACGGTTTGTTCGACCTAGTAGAGGTTACTCGGCCGAGTAGTTGTAACACTCGACCGAGTCTCTCTACTCTCTCCCACTTAGCCTAGACACCAAACCAAGAAAGGGGGATGGTTCATGCTGGGGGTCTTCAAGTCGGGATGTCATCGTTACCGACTTCGGTCTGCATCCCAAGGTAAGTTTATGTTTCGTTGTTATCTTTCAGTAGGTTTTTGAGGTAGTCTAGTAATAGGATATGGTTACTACTTGTAGGATTCGCCTCGGAGTCTTGCCTGGCTAGTTGTTGGATGCACTTGCATGGATTAGCGATAAGGAAGGGTTTCCCTACTCAGTTTGCTGTATAATTGATTTAATGCATTGTTGTGATTAATTGATTTGATTGATAATATGATTGATTGTTGTTGGTGTATTGGATTTGGGTGTTGGAGTTGAGATGGTTGATGATGTTCGTGAGGTGCGTCCTCGTCTGAGTGGGGTCACTTGCGGGAGTGGCTTCACGCCCTTAATTCTCCCTCTGTGGAACCCGCCACAGGAGGGGATGTGCACATTAATGAACAGGGTTATCGCTCTTGATGAGCGGGGCTTAGGTGGGAAAGGCTGCGGTCCCCACTGGTAAGGCTACACACTTTAGTGTGTAGTCAGTTATGAGATGTGATTGTAAGTTGGAGGTGGATTGTGGAACAACTGTTTATTTTATCGTACTATGTCTTATCTTGATTGTTCAGTGAACTGACCCCGTGTTGTGTTTCAAAAATGTGGTGATCCATTCGGGGATGGTAAATAGTTGGTTTTGCAGGTACAACTTGTTTTGATGCTTGCGGGACATGGATGGGAATCGAGTCACCACGCTACCGAAGTAGATATCGCCGTCACTTACGTTTACTAGTCCTTGTAGTTGTTTATGTTGTATCTTTGTCACGCAGCTCTACTATGTAAAGTAATAAGCTATTTAAGACACGTTCTACTATTGTTTATTTGATCTACTACCTCGGGCAACCGAGATTGTTGAACCATATAGATATATATGTTTATGTTTTGATGATATCAAGAGTGCTTTATATTATATATACTCGTTGCGCGTAATTATTTGTTTAGTCTCTTTAGATTAGACTTATTATTTGCGAAGCTTAAAGAATTGTGATGAAAGTATATAAGAACATTGTGTGATCAAGCCCTCAATCATGGATCAAAATATCACAAGATATTGAAGAATCGTTCAAGCATTCATGAGAAGATGAAGCTCATTTAAAAGATTGATCAGCTTGAATGACGAAGTAGCCTACACTCGAAGATCTCCTAAGAAGATTAGAATAGCGTAGGTGATTATCTCGTAATGGTAACTTAAGATTGTACTTCTTAGATTGGTAAAGTTATAACTTCACAACTATAACATTTTTTATTTAAGAGTTCAATGTTATAGCTCTTCTACTATAACATTGAGATGTCAAGTTTACATAATACACGACTAAAATGTTTTCAAATTATTTTTGAAAAATGTTTTTGTCTCTTTTAAATGTTTTAGCAAAAAGTATTTATTTAACAAGGAAGTCCATATTTATATTACGCGTGGTTTTATTTTAAGCTTATAATTACTAATTAGGGTTTCTAATATTACATACTTTTAAACCCTAAATCTAACATAATATCAAGCTAGGATTTTCACGAAAATCAAGGCCCATGAGCCGTGTTGTTCTCGTGTGAACTTAGCAATATAAGTTGATCATTGTTAAGATTTTATTCTCTAGAATTATCTTAACATATCTTTTATATTTAGCATGATATGGTTATATATGATAAGGATATTTTTGTTATGGAAAATCTTATCATATCTTAAGATTTAAGGAAAAGATAATAGGAGAATAATTGACAAAATTATCTTTTAGTTATTCTCTATTATCTCCTAAGATTTTAAGGAAAGAAATAACAAGTTATGATTTTTTTACATATCTATTATTTCGGCCTCTAGGATTTCGAGGAAACCGTGTGCCATGCTTCCTCTTTTGCTATAAGTTCTCTACTCTTTGTTACATTTGAAAGCAAGACCTTTGAGCATAATTTTGATTTTATTCTAAAAAGCAAAAGCCGTGTTTTACAGCAAAAAACCGTTTTGTTATTTTCGAAAAGGTCGTGTGTTTTAAACTTATGCATTCGTTCTTTTGTTATCGTTATAAGATAATAGTGCTTAATTGATTTCTTACTCGTTCATTAACGTGAACTTTTAGAAGAATCATTAGTGCTTTCTTATTAGCGTAAGTTAGTCACTCGAGTATTTAACGATACTCACTTGAGTTACAACTAGGGTTAGTTGTACGAGTTGGGTTAGTAAATTTGTAATCCGTAGAAAGGTACTAAATTTATTAATCGAGAATAGTGGTCGTAGGTTTTAATTTGTGAAACTAAACCACTTCAAAAATCCTCGTATCTCTCTTTCTCTTACGTTTTATTTACGCTTTGTTTTATTTCGTTAATTAGTTGATTAGTTAAAGTTTAATCAATAAACTTTAAATAATTAATTATATACTTACAATCGAAAAAGTAGACTAAAGTTTTTAATCCTCAATTCACCCCCCCACCTCTTGAGTATTTTGGCTATTGATAGACTCTTTAGAGATGGTAGCACCCTTATACACTAGGTGGTTCTTGGTAAGGTACATTGGTGTGTGGGTGTGATACACAAATAAATCCCATAACACATCCTCGTAGTACCCATCGTACTTAACCGATTACACGATACTCGACCGAGTACCACACATACTCGGTTGAGTGCCTCTAGATCTGTAGCTTGACCAGAACACCCAACTGACGTACTCGATCGAGTGCACCCTACTCGACCAAGTACTCGACGACCAGAAAAGCGTAGTATCACATCGGGTCTAATTGCTGCTAGTGGTCATTGGGCTGAAACGTCACCCCTGTTACTGAGAAAACAGGGACTTCTATTGCTGCCATGGGCTCGGGGCCGTCCGGGGTATGGTTTCGGGTGGTTGGAGCAATGCAACTATGGGGAGAACATGGCGGGTCCGGGGTATTACTGTAGATGGTTGGGCTATACGCATATTGGTTGTTGGGCTCTGAGCTCTTTGTTGCTGCTCTTATGTAGTACCTTTTGTAAGGGGTTAAATTGCTCTTCCAGGTAGCGATTTACCCTATTTCGCTGACCTAATTGGCGATTTTACCCTCCTTGTGTCAGCCCAAACTTACAAGAGCATTTGTATGTTGGGATGATGTAAAAAAGAGTAAAAACGCAATGTGAGATACGATTTTGCTAAAAATTGATTAAAAAAAAGTAATGGTGTGGACCTATTGGGAGAAATAGTTTAAAACCAACACCAAAGCGAGAAATAGTTTCCGAAATAGCCCTATTTTGAAAAAAAAAAAAAAATCCTTGATTTATATGGTAGATAATTCTCTACTCTTCTTCCAATATTGGACACTCACATGTGCATTTAAGCATTTTGTCATGGGTGAGTCGTTTCTTTACAAGATTAGACTGTTGGAGTTAGAACTTGCTTGTTATTATTTGAAAAGAAATTATCTGAACTAAACCAAAACGGAAAGAACTTGGAGGTGCTTGGTTGAGGGGTTTTGAATGGTTAAGAATGGATTTGAACAAATCTAGTGTTTGATTGGCTTGTTTTAGAATGGACTCCATTTCAACAAGCTGATCTTTGAGGGAGGAAAATGGGAATTGGAGCCTGTAGTCAAACGAGTATGAGATTTGGTGACTGAGGGGAGGGATAGGACACAAAGGCCGAGAACAAGGAAGGTTGTACTCGGAAGCATTAGGCCATAGGGGAGAATGAGTCGGTGACGTCATGTTAGGAGAAACCATGGAAAGGAGAGGAAAAAATCATTCTTGATGCTGGAATCTTAAAGGGGAGGGGAGTGAGTATTGGAATGGTTTGTAGAAATGAGCTTGGGAGGTGCTTGTTGGAATCAAGGAAAGCTCAGAGGGCTACATCACTAGATGTTCAGGAATCGTGATCGAAAGTGACTCTGCCGGAGTCATTTCTAGTTTGTAATGAAATTCCTATTTTTTTATAAGGTAATAAAACTATATTGATCCTCTAGGTAGGACCAACCTATGTCATCCTTTCGAATGATTGAGATAAGTTGAAGCCACGGGCTTTCAAACCACCTTGAAAGAGTTGGACATAAATGTCCAATAGAAGCCATAAACTCAGAAACATTATTGGCTTCATGAAAGCAATGTTTAATTATCTCTTCATCAAAGAACTAAAGATCTAATTTTACATCCTTGATAATACTAGAAATTTCCTAAGTAATTTGCTAAGTACTACGGATTAAGTTGATAATACTAGAAATTTCCCAAGATTTTTTTTAATAAAATTCTTTCATATTGTAATGATTTTGAGCCGGTTATATTTTCATTTGCTAATAGGAAACTTAATAGAGTGGTGCATGAACTTGCTCATAATAGGTAGTCTTGGTTAAATGTGCTTCCCTAAAACATTGCGCATTGCGGATGTTGTGACACGACATTTAATTTAATGAAGTAAGGCTTGTGGTATTAATTTAAAGGATCTTTAACTAATAAGAACTTATACGTAATTGATACATATCGCGCATGAGTTTACTATATCTCATGCACTTTACCCCCATTATTCCATAACTATCCTTCATCTCTAAAAAAAAATAAAGTTTTCTCGCTCTCTCTCAAAACCTGATCAATTCTTTACTTATTAAACGATTATGAATCATAATTCACATATATCACATGTAATTTATCCGTCTTATCAACAATTTTATTGATACACGTCATCTTTTAATCGATTGAATTAATTTTTTAAAGATTTTTTACAATTAGGTTTAGATATTGAATTCACCTAATCAATTGAATCCCCACACTTGTATACTTACCAATACGATTGCATTTAATTTCACTTGTACTCACCTATAATCAAATTGATTTGCTCAATTTTGTGTACTGCTACGTTTCAAATCCTTCTCGCTAATTGTCTACTCTGTGCACGATAAATCGCTACAACAATTTCGGGAATAATGGTAAGATCCGAGATCAACACAATACTAAAACGAACACCACTTCCTCCGGCACGAACACTACACCCTTTAGCGCCTTTGCCGATGATGGACGTCGGAGAAAATGCGGGTTTCGACAGGTGGTGGGTGAATTGAATCTTTGCTAATTGAATCAGGTGGTGGGTGAATTGAATCTTCCCAATTCTTGTTCTTGCTCATTTGTTTACACTTGTAAGTATATTCTGACTCTTTTCCTCTATTCTTGATTAGTAAACCCTAATTTAATTAGTATGTTGTCTTACGGGATTTAATCAGGGTTTTGACTAATTAAATGGGTTAATTAAGGGGTTAATTAGTATTATTATGTTTGTAGTATGTCGTTATGATAGTTAGTCATAATTTGTGTAGGAGGAGACTCATTGAGGAGCCCTTCTAGCTTGTTTGCTTGAGCTCTTGGAGATTAGCAAGAGGTAGGATTTTCCCTACTTAGCTTTGATAATATGGATGTTTGTTTGTGCATTAGTTATCATGAATTACGTAGTTCATGTGGTAGTTGCATGATAACATGAAAAATTGATAATTAAGGTTCAATGACATGCTAATGTGGGGTGTTAATTCATGTATTGTGATTGGGTAAGTGGATTTGGCATCATGATATCACCTTGTTGCATTATAACATAAATTGATAAGTTTTTCAATTAACTAGTTGGTTTATTAGTAAACATGTGAATCTTGTCATTAGATAGATCATTATTATGTGGAAAGTCTTATTTGATATATTGTGCATACTTGATTTATTGTGGATGTTGGCGGGGGTGAATGGAGGATTTGAGTATCATGTTGGTTGTTGTTGTTGAGAAGACGTAAGGCGCTTGGGAAACCGTTTTAAGCTTGGGTCACCTCTTGAAGCTTCCCACTCCAAGAGGGACTTGCACGTTAATGATTCGAGTTTAGAGGGATTCGTGTGATTGAAGCACGACGTCTGGCAGGGATCCGGTTAGCGCTCGGCTTCGGTACCACGGGTGTGTCCCGAGTAGACTTGGCAAAATGGGTCAACGGGCCGGGTTCGGGTCTGGCCAATTCGGGTCGGGTTAATTCGGGTCCAGACAGGTATTTTCTTGTTGTCGGGTCTGTTTCGGGTCAAGCGAGTCGGGTTGTTTCGGATCGGGTCATTTTCGGGTCAATGAAAAATAGAGAAATAATAATTTCAAGTATTTTCTGTTCAATTAGAGTTATATTTTGTCGGGTCATTTTCGGATTTGGTGGTTTCGGATTGGGTAAGTTAAGGTCAATAAAACTCGGGTCGGGTAGTCAATTCGGGTTTTCGGGTCACATTCGGGTGATGTAGTTCCGGTCACTTCGGGTCTGAGGTCAGTCTTTTCTGGTTGGGTCAATCAGGTCGGGTTACTTTTGCCAGGTGTAGTCCCGAGTACCTTTGTGATAGACTGCGGTCCGGCGGTTTGGTGACGGTATTGCGATGCCGTCATCGGGTCTGTTATGGAGGAGTTATGAAGTTTTGATAACTTGTATTGTTACATCATCATTTCATATCATAATCATTTAGTCTTTCACATTCACATGTATTTAATGAACATTGTAATATTGAGCTAACCAAAGCGTTTTCAAATATCTGTGGTTAACCATATGATGATTTCCGCTCATATGGGGAGCAGTAGCTTAACAGGTAGCATTTGCATATATGTCTTTGAGGCTTGGGAGTGGTCTTCGCCTTAGTTGTCGTCATTTCTTGTTGTCTAGCTTTTTGACATTATTAGACTCCGCTTTTATTTAGATTGGGTTGTATTATTGGGATTGTCTTTTGAATCCCCTAACTTGTAACTTAACTTAATTATCTTAACATTAAACTTATCTATGTTAAATTGCTTTATTTCGTTTGTTCACACGACAAACTTGGAAAACCAAGTCATGTGGCACCTTCATGGGTTAGGATAGCATTGAGAATGGCCTCCTAACTTATGTGGGTATTACAACGGGATTTAGTAAAATTGTGCGCGAGATTGAGCACGTCCCAACTTTTATGAACTGCACTTTAGAGAAACTAAGATGCCACATTAATAAATCTTATTTTTTATAAAGAGAAATTCAAAAATATAGAAATTATATTAATTAAACCAACTGTTACGAAAAAATTTATCAAATAAATTTATAGTATACCGGGTTAATGGGTAAGTGGGGCGGGTATAGTTTAATATATTCACCCATTGTGACAGGTATGGTTTCAAAAACTTATACCCACCATGGGTGGTGGCCGTGGGTATGGATACAAGTTTTCTTAACAATTAGTCTCACTATAGACGAATATATTCCTCTAAATTGAAAGATGGGTCAAATATGCTTAAAGTGGTGATATTTTTTGACCCCGTCATGCAATTTATTGTTTGTCTTATGTTTAAAGTGGGTGGATATTTAGCCGTGTATAATGAAAACTAGTTTTTGTACCCGTGCACTGCACGGGTGGTGATGTAGGGTGTTAATCGAAGTAGATATTATGTATACATCTTTTGGCGTAAAGGTGTAAGATTAATTCATTAGATTTTAGATGAAACTTTTAAAAAGTTATTTTGTTAATGCATACTCATATTAGAATAGTTAAATCTCGCAATATATTTATAGTAGTGCTCGAGATCCACCACTAGACGCACCACCTCACCCAACCCTTCTTTTCTAGTGGACCATAACCTCCCACTCAACTTATATCTCAGCACCCCAACCAACCAACCAATTAATATCTCATTAGTCACCTCCTCGATCGAACATCCCATACCCCCTCTTGTCTCCATCATCCCGTACGCCCTCTCACACCGTCCCTCCGACATAACTGCCATCCCTGGCCCTTACCTATGCGTGACCCCTAACCCTGGCCATACCTGTATGAAACCCCACCCCATCGTACCCACTTATCGCAACCCCTCCCCTATCACGACCTCTAATCCCACCATCGACACCGCCCCTTCATATCTTTATTCAATTCGTCAAATACCAATAATTTAATTTCTTTACTTTTGTTTATTATTTTGACACTTGTTTCACAACATTGTTCATCATTTTGTCATGCAACCAAAAAATTCTACTTACTCCGTTCCATTGAATAGTTTACGTTTTCCATTTTAAGTTGTACCTGTTCCATTTGATTGTTTACGTTTCCTTATATGGATCTCTTTGATCAATTAAACGACCCACATACTCTTGTCTACTTTTGTACTTTTTGTTGTGGGTGACAAAAGGTGTGAGACTCCTATGAGGGTAGTTTTATAATTACACCGATTCTAATATAAGACGCCATTATTCGTCTTAAACTTAAGATGGGCCAAGTTTCATACCACTTGTTGCTTTTCCTGAATAGTGTCGTCTTAAAGGAGACTTACTATTGTAGGTATGCATATGAAAAGTAGAGACACCCACTTTTTTTAATATTTGTGATATTTGTGCAAAAAATAAACGTAAACAATTCAATAAAAACGGAGGATGTATAACCTTTCCCATTATCATGTTTTACACCATTTACTGGATCCTTTCATTTTCATGCCAAACGAAGTCTAACTACAGAATATACACAAGTATTCCCACCATTTCTGAAATACCTTTTGTATTCAATATCATATAAGATTTTAAAGGCCCTATTCAAAATTTTGATTCTCGTATATTTGTAGATATAAACAGCCTTAATGGTCTTGTGCTAAAAAGATTTCAAATAACCTAATCCATAAAACCCTTAAAATGCGAACCCAAAATTTACATAAATAGAGCCACTCTAAAACAATTCATCAACAATGAAAAATACAATTAACATGAGTAGATATCATCCCACCCTCATTTGACCAAGTCTCGTAGGAGACGATCTCATAATAAGTTTATTATGAAACCATCAATTGTAGTAAAAATGGTATAGGAGTTAAAAAACCAAGTACGAAACGCGAATAAAGGTAAAATAGGTACGCTTATTATGAAAATAACAAAATAGGTACGTAAAAAAGTGCTATTTCTGCTTACGATCAACAATAAAAAGGTCACAAAAAACAAACGAAATGGTACGGAAAAGTTGTCTTTTATTAATAACTTAGTAAGAGATCGTCTCTTCTAAGTTTTTGTGTACTGGTATTTTGACCTTGAAATTAATCTCTCACTACTCGTGTCACACTATTATTTATTTTTATAATTTGAAACTTAATAATTTATCAAAATACCGAACCATTATGAAATAAATATTTGGTACTATATATGGGGTTCATCTCATCATGATTTTATTATAAGACCATTCCATTCGATATATTGTGACCTTCGTGTTGCTGTTTAATAATCCGTAGTATATATATTTTATAACTATATAAATAATGACGTAAGTATTCACCTTATTATTGTAGTCTTGTGAAGTATGTAGACCATTTTTATTATGTACCATTTTAAATATTGATATAATTTTACAACACCTTAATATGTACACAAGAAAGTCATTGTTCTCACTTCGTTCCGTAAACAAATGGGAATAAAAAGAAATCAGTTTTCTCTAATTCAACGTATATAAAATGTTACTATTACCTTTGTTTCTCTACTCATAAGGATTTGTTCTAATTCATGGACTATACAACCACTTGTATATGTTGTACAGTATAGAATCTGAGCTTTGTGATTAAGTATCCGAGCTTTATGTTAAAGAGTATGAGCTTTATTAGAAAGTATTGAACCCGTCCATTTACACATTAAAAATATGAACTTTGAATTAGCTCAGAAAGAATAGATATAAGCTCAGATTCTTATACCTTGATTGTACAATGCATATGGTACAACTGGTTGTATAATCCTATTTGTGAATTTGTTCATATTTATGCAGACGTTTTTTTTATTTAGTTCAGGAAAAAATGTGTAAAATTTTCGTTGAATATTTGAATATCTTTCAACTAATTAGTAAATTAAATTACCCAAAAATCAAAAACTAGAGAATTGATGTAAATCAATTTTCTATAGTATGATGTAATCTTGAAATGGAAAGTCATAACGTAAATATGGGAGGAAGCGAATACTGATCACATTGAAAACGTACGGACTAATTGATTATCATAATCAATCAATAGCCTTTAATATTCTTAACTTAAATGAAGGATACTACTCACAAAATATTATGTTGGTAGATCAAACGTATTTTTTAGATGGAATATTTAAAATATCAATCAATTACCTTTAATATTCTTAACTTGAATGAAGGATGCTAATTGAGGACTTAATTAGTTAGTTTGTATAATTTGATAGCAATTATATATTTGTATAAAATGATAAGATTTCGGGTAGTCAAATATATCCCGGATATCAAGGAGTATAAAATGATAATATCCCAAATTGTGTTTGTTACTCTGATTAAAATATTCAATGCACATTTGAAATTATTGTTATTGTGATTTCCTAACATGTATTTGGAAAGTTATTTAATAGTGTGAGGAATTTGTACGTGATTGCCTATATCAATATTTTTTTTAATAGTTTTAGGATTTCAGCAAATGATACGTGGCGTAGGAGTAGGTGTTGACACGTGGCGATCAAATAAGTTGCTGGTTACAACTTTAATATAATATATGATGATATGATATGATTTGTGTTTTCTTAATGGGTTCGAAGATGAGGAAAGAATTTGTGTTTCGTTAATGGGTTCAAGTATAATAAAAATTTGTGTTTTGTTAATGGGTTCAAGTGGGTGGATATTAAGCCGTGTATATACATCATCGCCATGCCACAATGACATCGCTGAAAAATTAAATCTATCTATAACTTGATTAGTTAGTTTGTATAATTGGATAGCAATTATTGTGGACACGGGGGCCCACGGGGTCGCTTGGGAAGACAAGCGTTTGCATTTGTGGAGTCGCCACCAATTTATTGTGGAAAATTGGAAACCGTTCGAATACTTCGCGTCATGTCAAGACAGAAAGTAGTGACATATACACTAAGAACTCGTTACCCTTAGCATTCTATGTCTAGAATGATTCTTGTGGATGCCAATGAACACGGATGTTCACAGAGATCTGGAGTAAGGGGTGAGAGTACGTATTAGGAAGTTCTTTTGATTGAACACCTAATCCCACCCTCCTCGATAGCGGCCTCTACTAATGATTAGGTAAATTATATATACTCGATATGCTGTCGATTATATGCATGTAATGCAACGTGCAATGAATTAGTCCTAACATGTGAGAATTAACTAAGTCGGTGAACATGTAATTTAGCATACACTAGGTCGAAGTAGGGATTTAAGGTGGATTACACGTGAAAGCAAACCAAAGATAATAAAGAGCACAATAAACAACATACGATAATTAAAATTACAATAATTACATTGGCTTAATGATTTACGTGGAAAATACGTTTAAAACGGATAATTTGAGTAAAGAAAAGGAAAATAATTAGGGTTAGAAAACGGACAGGTTAGTGGTGATATTACGATTAATATTCAATTAATACGTAAAACTAATAAACTAGGTCAAAGTAAGAACGGAAGTTCAGAGACAGAAATCTCCCCGGAACAGGCGCAACAGTGCTGCGCCCCTTGGACGAGGCGCAGTGGTCACTGCGTCTGTTCCTGAGGTGAGTTCTGGCTGTGAAGCCGGAACTGCATATTGTTAACGTTCATTGGTGATTTAATGATCGATTATTAATATTTGACTCAAGTAGAAGTGATTTAACGGATTATTTACATGTGAATTGGTCATAAAAGCGATAAAGAACGAACTTAAATTAATGAGAATTAATTAGAACGAATTAAAGTGAATTATAAACTAATTACAAATTAAATACGTTTATTAATGAGGTTAGATGATGATAAATAGATGAAATATACAAAAGGCGAATTCCAGAGACTTTATATGAACGTATCGAATCTCTAAAATCCGGGTTTGATTTTAATGACGAAAACCCGCAAATATTGACTACTTGGGATTTAAGTCGGAAATTAAAGGGTGATAAATTATTAAGAACATGTTAGAATTATTATATATGGATAAAATACGAAGAAAATAAGAAAAGACGAATAAATGAGACGAATCAACAAAGAACAAAGGAAGAAGAAGAAAGGCAGAAACTGCGGCACCCTCAGAAAGAGGCGCAGCAGATGCTACGAATCTTCGAAGGGGCGCAGCAGTTGCTGCGTTTCTTCTCGACGTCTGTCTTCTGCTAATCCGCAAAAATAAGTTTGATAAAAGGGTTTTGTAAATCAGTTTTAAACATGTTTTTGACGTAAACCTTATAATAATTTATACAATAACAAAATACAATAATAAAACATGGGATTTACACCCTCAGACTTACATGTTGACGAAATGAGATTAACTAAGTTAACAACTAGTGATTGCTCGACTCGAATATATGATGAAAGTGCCCTCGTAAGAGGAATTAAATTAAATTGATTTGATTAATTGAAGTGGAGTTGGTCAAATTGGTCGGTCATGCAAAACGAGACTGGTACTCAGAAGGATCCGAGCTTACGTGGTTGAAAGTTCAAGCACGTAGACGTCAATAAGCAAAGAGCGTGGTCTTAGAATGCAAAGGGAGAAGAGAAGGGCGGACACTCGCGTGAGAAATATGAGGAATGAATGTCCCTATTTATACTAATCACACGGAGGAATTAGGGTTACGGTAAAACTTTGGAAACGAATCTCGAAAAGATTTGAAAATACGCAGAAAAGAGCTGAGGAAGAGGCGCAACAACCACTGCGACCCTTGGAAGAGGCGCAGCAGGTGCTGTGTCCTTTCCCCAGAGTTTTCCTCCTGCAGAAGAAAGATTTTCCGCGTTTCTGTTATGGAATTGCGGTAGATGACGACCAAGGGGTAGACACAAGTGTTTGAGCTATCACTTGACGATAAACTTATGAACTGTCATAAATCGTTTCGTGTACCAAACATGCGGCCCAATCATCACCGGGTGGTTTGCGGGAGGTGCGGAAATTAGGTATCTACAGAGCCCCCACTTTGACTGAGGCTTGGACAAGGCGAAAGTCAAAGTATAGCCATCAGGTCAATCGAAGATTACAACCTGACAACTATGGCAACGCGAGGTGGCTCAAGGGGTCTGAGCCAAGGACCTGTCGTCGGGAACATTTTAGAGTATGTCGACTATCGGGGAGGGTCGTTTAAAGTCCATTAGACTACGTAAGGAAGCTCGCCAGCCATAAGAAGAAATCATACCTGAGACTTCTTTCTGTGTCTAACTCCGAGAGGAAATATTGAGGGGCGGCAGGACGTCGGTAGAAACTGCTGGGTGGAATCTGCTTGCGTCGTCACAAGCGAAGTCTGGCAAAGAAAACTTGAGGTTTAATCTGCTTGCGTCGGTCTCAAGCGAACTCCATATGTCGAGAAGAACAATCGACTTGAGGGGTAATATCCGTATAAAACCCTTAAAATTTAGGACTATAACGCAATTTTTAACATGTGATAAAATGTCATAAACGAAAAATACAAGAGAAACGATAAGGAATAAGAATCAACCTCGGGTCCTGTGCAATTCGGCCTAATGAACAGAAATCAATGTAGATTTCCTCCTAATCGTTGCACCCAAGACCGTCTGAGACTATGCCCCTTGTGCTAGAAATTACTCTCTAATTGACTTGCAATATTGAGAGAGTTGTTGTGAGGTTTTGTGTGAGATCTAGAATTTCAGAGGAAATTTTTCCGAAACCCTAATTTTGTGCAAATGACAAAGATTAGGTCAAAAGGAGAGAGAGCCTCTCCTTTTGTTCACTCGGTCCAAACCGTGAGCAAGGGGAGGGAGTGGCCTTTCACTTCCTCCTTATTTTTAACTCTTGGTCCGACTCGTATCGCTAAAATGTATATGACGGGATTTTATTATAAATCGTCATAGGTTATCGGTTATTAAAATATCAACTAGTAACATGACTCAGTCGATATATTAATACTTGTCCGACAATGACAATATTGTATAATTAATTAATTCAATATACATAATTAAATATAATCGTTTATATTCAATTTACGAATTAACTGCTTAATTCGCCTTAGCCATTATTATTTAATCCGTATTAAATAAATATCTCAACATCGCGTTTGACTAATTATTAGTCAATAATAACTCCGACTAACTGCTTAGTCATATTAGGCATCAACATGACTGTATTTTTCATCTTGTCACATCTCTCAAACGTATCCTATAGGTGTGACTTTTAGGGACCATTGATCACCGTCATCCGTATGACAATAACGTCAAACTTTATCTAGCAAGCCAACCGTTATTGATAAACGTGGACCAACCGATAATAATACAAAAGTATACCCTTTGATCCTTTTAGAGATTTAAATGTTATTGCACTAACGTAGAGGACACCATTAACAAGCTCCCACTTGTCCGTACAAGTGTATGTGCAATAACGTTATCCGCACTAATTGGAGGACACGGCTCCAACAAACTCCCACTTGTCCGTACAAGTGTATGTGCGATAACCGATTCTCATATTCATTTAAAATTTCTCCCACTCAATGTAAAACAATTTGCAGATCCGGATCCGCAAAGGTCGTATTTTACAATCGATCTGTATCAAGAGTGGTTTCCCCGACTAGAGAGTAACTCAACCGATAAAACGAATTCGTATTCGAGCATGGCCATGCATTTCGATTCTGACTCCTCGAGTGGCCCCGAGAAATATCGAGTACACGATAAAGGCTGAATATTTCCTTCAACTCGACTCTGCCGATCTAAGCACGACATGAAATGACCCAGAGAAAAAATCTACTTGGCCCCTGTTACGGATGACCGTGAGAAAGAAACCAAAGTCACCCAAAATCTGCCTTAGTCTCAAGAGACAGTCGATAGTCAAAAGAATCGACTCTTAGGATCACCATGGTGGTCCTATCCACGACCTGGCACCGAATGTTATAAAACATTTAGGACTCCATGTCGATGTCACAATTGTGTCCTACGGGATATCCGTATAACTCGCCTCTGTGATTGGTCAGTCAACCTTTTGACTTATGGCTCGTTGAACCCACCATCAACCAACGTCACAAAATAATTGCCAGAGTTATCAGCTCACGTGGGCAATTAAGGACCAAAAATATAATGTTTGTTCAGTTCACTTTGTGGTGTTCAAAATTGTCGTGCAAATCCACATGAAAAACAAAATATATAAATATCAAAACGATGATGTCATATAGGGTACAAAAGAGAATGAATCTAATCCATAAAAGAGTACTACAACTCAGGAACACGTTTAATTCCCATGGAATTAACATGCCCTTCATGCTTATCTTGTCGTAGTGGTTTAGTGAGAGGATCTGCTATATTATCATCTGTAGCAATCTTTTCTATCACTACCTCCTTTTGCTCCACGTAATCTCGGATTAGATGAGCTTTCCGTTGTATATGTCTAGACTTGTTGCTAGACTTAAGCTCCTTAGCTTGGAAGATGGCACCTCTATTATCGCAATAGATGGTGATCGGGTCATTCGAACTAGGCACTACAGATAGTCCTTGTAAGAATTGACGCATCCATATCGCTTCCTTTGCAGCTTCAGATGCGGCATAGTACTCGGACTCGGTCGTAGAATCTCTTTGTAACACTTTGTTTGGAACTCTTCCGGTGACTCGATCAGCGCCATTAAGAGTAAAAACGAATCCAGACTGAGATTTCGAGTCATCTCGATCCGTTTGGAAGCTAGCATCTGTGTAACCGGTTGCGCATAGCTTTTGATCGCCTCCATAAGTCAATGCCCAATCTTTAGTCCTCCGTAGGTACTTAAGAATGTTCTTGACAACCATCCAATGTGATTCACCTGGATGCTGTTGGAATCGACTTGTCATACTCAATGCATATGCTACGTCCGGACGTGTGCATATCATGGCATACATGATTGATCCTATAACCGAGGCATAAGGAATCCGTGTCATGCGCTCTTTCTCTTCCGGTGTCTCTGGTGCCTGAGACTTGCTCAAATGCACCCCAGGAGCCATAGGAAGAAACCCCTTTTTGGAGTTAGTCATGCTGAATCTCTCTAGTATCTTGTCTATATAAGACTCCTGACTGAGAGATAACATCCGACGTGATCTATCCCCATATATACGGATGCCCAAAATTCTTTGTGTCTCACCCAGATCTTTCATCTGGAAATGGTTCTTCAACCATACTTTTACCGAAGTTAAGAGAGGTATGTCATTCCCAATCAGGAGTATGTCATCGACATACAATATCAGGATGACAATCTTGCTCCCACTCGACTTGATATATAGACATGGTTCCTCGACCGATCGAGTAAATCCATTTTCTTTTATCACTTGGTCGAAACGATGATTCCAACTCCTAGAAGCTTGCTTAAGTCCATAAATGGAACGCTTAAGCTTGTACACTTTCTTAGGATGTTCAGGATCGATGAAACCTTCGGGTTGTACCATGTACAACTCTTCCTCCAAATAACCGTTTAAGAAGGCGATTTTCACATCCATCTGCCAAATTTCATAGTCATGAAAAGCGGCAATCGCTAAGATAATCCGAATGGAACGCAGCATGACTACGGGTGCAAATATTTCATCGTAGTGCAAACCGGGCACTTGGGTGAAACCTTTAGGAACTAGTCGTGCTTTATAGATATCTTGTTGACCTTCCACAGAATGCTTTATCTTGTAAAGCCATTTGCATTGAAGGGGACGAACCTTAGCAGGCAAGTCAACAAGATCCCATACGTTGTTCTCATACATGGAGTCCATCTCGGATTGCATGGCTTCAAGCCATAGCTTTGAGTCGGAACTAGTCATGACATCTTTATAGGTTGCGGGTTCACTACTCGTTAAGAGGAGAATGTCATCTATGTCATGTTCCTCGACCATACCAATGTATATGTCCGGAGGAATAGAGACTCTTCCCGACCTCCTAGGTTCCTCAGGAATACTAACCGCTGCCGGGATTGAAGGAACTGGTTCCTCCAATGGTTGCTCGGTATTTGGTTCTGGAATCTCCGACAGCTCGAAGGTTCTATTACTCTTCGCATTCTCGATAAATTCCTTCTCTAAGAATGTCGCACTAGCCGCAACAAATACACGTTGTTCGGTTGGCGAATAGAAGTAATGACCAAGTGTTCCTTTAGGATAACCTATAAAGTATGTCTTGACCGATCGCGGGCCGAGCTTATCCTCGTGTCTCCACTTGACATAAGCCTCGCAGCCCCAAACCCGTATAAAGGACAAGTTAGGGACCGTTCCCTTCCATAGTTCATATGGAGTCTTGTCAACAGCTTTAGACGGACTTCGGTTAAGTATTAGAGCAGCTGACAGAAGAGCATAACCCCACAATGAGTCAGGCAACACGGTGTGACTCATCATGGATCGAACCATATCAAGTAGTGTTCGATTTCTCCGTTCGGACACACCATTCAACCGAGGTGTTCGGTGGAGTTAAGCGTAAGGCAATCCCACAGTCCTTAAGGTGTTGATCAAACTCGTGAGAAAGATACTCGCCACCACGGTCTGATCGCAGTGTTTTAATCTTTCTACCCAGTTGGTTCTGTACCCGATTCTGGTATTCTTTGAATTTCTTAAAGGATTCACTTTTGTGCTTCATTAAGTAGACATAGCCATATCTGCTTAAATCGTCCGTGAAAGTGATGAAGTACCTATAGCCTTCTCGTGCGGTGATTGACATAGGTCCACACACATCCGTATGTATGAGTCCTAATAGGTCAGCAGCGCGCATTCCAACACCTTTGAAGGAAATTCGAGTCATCTTACCAATGAGACATGATTCACACGTGTCAAATGATTGAAAATCAAAGGCCGAGATAGCTCCATTCTTTATGAGCTGTTTAACGCGTTTCTCATTAATGTGTCCCATACGGCAGTGCCATAGATAAGTTTGATCTTTGTCACCAATCTTTAACCTTTTATTCATTACGTGCAATATTTCGGTGGTCTGATCTAAAACATAAATTCCGTTCATGGAGTCTGCCTTGCCATAAATCATATCGTGTAATGAGAAAATGCAACTATTATTCTCTATTACAAATGAAAAACCAAGTTTGTCAAGTGCAGAAACTGAAATAATGTTTTTGGATAGACTGGGTACATAATAGCAGTTATATAAAGATAAGTCAAATCCGCTAGGAAGCTGGATCACATATGTTCCCCTTGAGACGGCAGCTACTCGTGCTCCATTCCCAACACGCAGGTCCACCTCATCCTTTACGAGGGGTTCGATGTTTGAGCCCCGCACATGATGATTACACAGATGAGAACCACAACCAAGTATCTAGTACCCAAGTTCCGTAACTTGCGTGGTTAATCTCAATCATATGAATAAAAGTAGAAGTAGTAGAAGACATACCAACAGGAGTAACGCGACCTGCTTTTATGTCCTCATGGTATACAGGACATGTACGCCTCCAATGCCCAGTCTTGTGGCAATGGTGGCATTCCATGTTACCAGTCTTGCTCTTTGTCGCGCCTGATGAGGTGCTCGACTCACCAGGCCCACTCTTACCTGATCCCGACTTCTTAAACTTCGGTTTGCCTACCGCTAGGTCTGCCTGAGCTTTGCCCTTACCCTTGCCCTTGTTTGACACAACGAGAACATCCTGTTTCAAGCTCCCACTAAACTTCATATCCTTCTCGGTGCGCACGGTAGGGAGTGTAGTTCATGAGGACTTTTCTTCAAATCATTCATATAGTAATTCGCTCTAAAGAGCGCAAAACCATCGTGGAGTGAATGAAGCATGCGGTCAATCACGATGTTCTCGCTGATTTTACAATCAAGCGCCTCCAGTTTCTCGACATTCTCAATCATGCTGAGAATGTGTGGGCTAACCGGTTGGCCCTTCTGGAGTTTCGCATCAAAGAAGCGAGTGGTATGCTCATAGGTTACGATTCTCGGTGCTTTCGAGAAGTCCTTAGTGAGCGTGGTGAAAATCTTGTTTGCACCTTGGCTATGAAGCGTTTCTGCAAATTGGATTCCATTGCAAAAATGAGTACGTTTTTAATCGCACCCGCTTCCATGACGAAATCGTTAATACTTGGCGATCTCGTTAGCTCCAGCCGTGGGGCCTGGGTTTGACGGGATGGGCTCTGCCAGATATTTGAGCTTCCCGTCGCCAGCCGGCAAAGATTCCGTAATGCCGCCTCCCAGTCCGCGAAGTTTGATCCATCATTCTTGATCGAGTAGACCGATTCATCCGATTCATGAAGATCCGAAGCCAGGACTCACGGCCCAATGTGGCACTTGGCATTGGGTCGTCGGCCAAGACGCCAGCGATTTTGTTATTAGCGAGTTTAAGTGATCGTGATCTACTTTGAAAAAGAAAGGAAAAACAAAACGAAATAACCAACTCATCGAGGTGATTTAAGTCTATTTAAAATTCATTTTAACGTGTAGACTCATTGCACTTGTATAATCGATCTACCTCAAGAATTATACAAATCATCCCAAGACTCAATTTCCGTAAATTGATAAGCCAACTGTTTAGCTAGTTCTATCGTTAGAACTCTTGGTCGATAGATTTCCGTAAATCCTATCTATAGTCCACCATAATCACAGGATAAATGCAGTGACTATAGTGTTGAGATAAAATAGGTCAATCAGTTCCAACTTACCCGACGAAGAAGGGGTCATATTATGCCTACCGACGAAGAAGGGATTCATTGGAGTTTGACCTATAAAGACTATTCTCAATTTTTGGTTATACGAGGAAGATCCCATCAACTTAGTTTTAATTCATTTTAAGTGAACGAAAAACTAGCATTGCGTGAATGAATTAATTTAGGTGATGGCTTATAAAAACGTGTGATATCTGTATATCATAGAAAACTGACGCATAACCTCTATATGAGTCAGTTTTCATGCAAGTATTAGGTGGTTTGGTTTTAGGCGGAAAATGATGCAAACTATCGTTACAATAAAAAATGTAAAAGAATGCAAAACGTAAATAAAAGTCCTAGTGTGGCCTATCCTAGTAAAAAGAACATAATACAACTTTGGAATCCACCGTTGGACCCGAGAAGCTTGTCTTGATGTTCCATCTTTGTCCATGCAGCGGGAGTGAGCATCCGATCTCCATCTTTGGTCTTCTCAAAATTACAATTTAAAAATTACAAAATATAAACCTATTTACATTCTAAATAAAAACTGTAATTACAAGGAAAAACCAAAACGGAGATACAAGATCTCAAAATACAACCAAGACCGTGTTCCATCATTACGGTAACACGTTCTACTAAGGCCACACTAAGTTACAACCGTTTGTAAAAATAAATACGTAATAAAACATTCAAGGCATTCAAATATAACGATAAATAAAAATGCATCAACTAAAATAAAATTTATTCGTGACATAATTCCGTAATTATGTTAAATTTATCCAAACCACCTTTTAACGATTAAAATTATGTGACAAAACCGCTTCTATCAACTTAATTTTAATTCATGATAATCCGTTACTTTAAATTGCTTTAAAATAACTAAATGGTACGTGAGTGAACCGTTTCACTATCAAGCGAATGCACAAAATCCGTATTGTGCATATGTTATGGCCGAAAAAAAAAAACCAAACTTTTTTTTTATTGTTGCTGCTGCCGAGGGCAAAAAAAAAATAACAATTTTTTTTTTTTTTTTTTTTAATTCGGCTGTACCGAGAGCAAGAAACGAAAAAAAAATCCAAGCATCAAAACCCTCGTAAAAACGATTGAACAAAACAAGACCAATTGCAATTTTGATCTAATTCATATACAATTAAATCTACAATTGATGATACTTTAACATATTGCTATGA
Source organism: Silene latifolia (assembly GCF_048544455.1). Taxonomy (NCBI): domain Eukaryota; kingdom Viridiplantae; phylum Streptophyta; class Magnoliopsida; order Caryophyllales; family Caryophyllaceae; genus Silene; species Silene latifolia. Next base: position 28,762,835 of record NC_133531.1, read on the forward strand.
TTATCGTTTAAAATAACAATATGCAAAGAACAAATCGAAAAACAAAACATCGTCGATCGATCGACGGAACCGTTTGTCACGGTTTTCAATGAGAAGGAAAAAAAAACAAAAATGTACCGTGTATACAAAACAGTTCGGCCGCACGGTTTTCTATGCAAAACAAGATCGTTTCAAATCGTTTTATGAAAATCAACATGAAAAATTTACGTGGCCTCGCTCTGATACCACTTGAGGGGTAATATCCGTATAAAACCCTTAAAATTTAGGACTATAACGCAATTTTTAACATGTGATAAAATGTCATAAACGAAAAATACAAGAGAAACGATAAAGAATAAGAATCAACCTCGGGTCCTGTGCAATTCGGCCTAATGAACAGAAATCAATGTAGATTTCCTCTTAATCGTTGCACCCAAGACCGTCTGAGACTATGCCCCTTGTGCTAGAAATTACTCTCTAATTGACTTGCAATATTGAGAGAGTTGTTGTGAGGTTTTGTGTGAGATCTAGAATTTCAGAGGAAATTTTTCCGAAACCCTAATTTTGTGCAAATGACAAAGATTAGGTCAAAAGGAGAGAGAGCCTCTCCTTTTGTTCACTCGGTCCAAACCGTGAGCAAGGGGAGGGAGTGGCCTTTCACTTCCTCCTTATTTTTAACTCTTGGTCCGACTCGTATCGCTAAAATGTATATGACGGGATTTTATTATAAATCGTCATCGGTTATCGGTTATTAAAATATCAACTAGTAACATGACTCAGTCGATATATTAATACTTGTCCGACAATGACAATATTGTATAATTAATTAATTCAATATACATTAATTAAATATAATCGTTTATATTCAATTTACTTAATTAATCGCTTAATTCGCCTTAGCCATTATTATTTAATCCGTATTAAATAAATATCTCAACATCGCGTTTGACTAATTATTAGTCAATAATAACTCCGACTAACTGCTTAGTCATATTAGGCATCAACATGACTGTATTTTCATACTGTCACATCTCTCAAACGTATCCTATAGGTGTGACTTTTAGGGACCAGTTGATCACCGTCATTTGTATGACAATAACGTCAAACTTATCTAGCAAGCCAACCGTTATTGATAACGTGGACCAACTGATAATAATACAAAGGTATACCCTTTGATCCTTTTAGAGATTTAAATGTTATTGCACTAACTGTAGAGGACACCAGCCCCAACACGACTGTCATGAACTCTCGCTGGGAAAATAATCGAGGCGTGTCAAAACACCGTCAGAGAAAACCCGCTCGTTGTTGCAAGCGAAGTCTTGATGAAGTACTGCGACAATTCACAGTCTGCTCGAAGGTAAGGTACTGCGACAATTCACAGTCTGCTTGAAGGTACGAGTCCGGACAAAGAATAAATATCAAACGGACCAAATGCACGATATATGGTGTTGGAGAAGAGGCGCACCAAAGATGGGCCCACGAATAATTAATTTGTAACGAATTTTTGAAAATTAAATTGGAGGGAAGCTGAGGAAGAGGCGCAGCAAGAGCTGCGAATCTTGGAAGAGGCGCAGCACCTGCTGCGTCCTTTCCTGAGTTCGTCCCTGTCTGAGTAAAAACTCGACAGAACCCGTGTTTATTCATTATAATAAAACACAAATTCTCTTAAAAATCTCTCAAATTCCAACGACATTCCGCCAAAACTTGATCAAAATCTTGCATTAATCATGACTAATCGAGGTATGTGTCTCATTCTTGCTTAAACATCCGTATTTTGCTTAATTTGGACCGAAAAAATTAGAGTTTTCAACCCGACTAATTCGAAAATTTGGGGGATTTCCCCCAAATGGATTTGCCTTGTGAAATTGATATTAGAAATGGATAATTGGTAGCGTTAGGAACGTGATCATGTATTGTTTTTGAATTTTCATTGAGTATTGAGCATTTGAGTAGAATTGAGACGGTTTCTCAGCTGTTTCGTAAATTGCTTCGAAAATGGCCTTAGGATTGCCCATTTGTGATTAAATTTGGTATTTGGGATCCTTGTGTGATGGGTAAACTTCCTACCATCTCGGATTTTTGATTTGTGACGACCTTTTCAGGACACTTTTCTAGGGCATAATCGCCGTTATAGCGAAACACTGCCGAAGTTTCGACTCAAACCCATTACTAGGCTCGAACTTAGACTTGACTTGACCCATTTTACCACATGAGCGATCGGTTTTCGAAAGAAATGGCCAAAGATGGCGGGAAAAGACCATATTCGGAGCTTGATAGGCTTGAAATTCACTTTGACCGAGGCTCGCCGTCATTTGACGCGGCCTAATTTGCTCTAATTTTGCAGGTGGCATTGCTTCTACGTCAGGGAGGGCTCCCATGGACGTAGACACCGACTTCGACTCTTCTCTTAATTTTGAGGAGGTGTTCGAGGAGACGTTTGATGAGCAGGCTGCTGAGGAGGAGGTCCCGAGGCGGGCCAACGTCGGACTAGGCGGACGCCAGCTAGCGAGGGCACCTGAGTGGGCAGCGAAATGGGATGGTCACCATCTTATTTGGGCAGCGGAGAGTCACCTGTCCTACATGACGGTGAGGAGTTTGGTAAGCCGCGAGCTTGTCATTCTCTCATCGTCCTTCTTTATTCATTTCTCGTTTCATTTCTCTTTCACTTTGAGCTAAAGTAGCTTTGCGTTGAATCGATACAGGAGGCCGGGTACTTAAGGTGTTTCTCTGGCTACACGACGATGATGGAGGTCTATGGGAAGCTGTCGGACGAGGAGCAGGCCATTATCGAGCTTGGAGCTTTCGAAGCCTTGGTGGGAGCGTGGAGGGAGATCAAGGAAAGGAAGCTTCGGACTAACCTTTGCCTGATTCGAGCCTTCCTCGATCAGTACTGAGACACGACCTCGACCTTTCACATGCCTTTTGGTGAGGTCGGGGTCACGTTGGAGGACTACGACATGATTTCTGGTCTGTCGTGTGGAGAGGAGGCTGTGGTGTGGCCGTCGACGGCCATGAGGGTGGACTCAGCTGAGGCCAGGAGGCTGATTAGTTAGAACTTGGCGGCAAGCGCTGCTACGGTTCTCGGGCTAGTGCCGAGCACTTACGTCAGGGATTACTTTGCGAGTAAGACCCCGGCGTTGGTGACGATGGATGGGAGGGAGGTGGCTCCTCCTCCTTGTACTGCGGAGTAGAGAGCCCGCCTGGGCTCTGATGGTTCTTGTCTTCACTCTACCTTGGAGACAAGGGGGAGAGGTTGTCGACGAAGCTTCTTCCCTTCCTTTCTGACCTGAGTGACCTAGGTCGTTGGGACTGGGTCACTCCTGGCTTTGCGGTCCTCACACGCTACATGAGGGCCATGGTTCGTCCTGAGCTGCTGGAGAAGGGGACTTCTTCTCCTACTATCGGCCCTGGACTATTGTTGGAGGTATGAACCTTCATTTTGTATCATGAAAATCATTGCTTCTTCTTTTTATCGAATCGTGAAAGATTCTCATCGATTGTCTTGCTTTGCAGGCATGGGTGTACTCCTACTTTCTGGGCTTCGCGCCCAAGAGGACGGAGCCTGGGCTGAGGGCTTACCCAGTTGTGCGGGACTGGGTGATGTGTTCTAGGAAGAGCCAGCGTTCTTCTTACGATGTCTGTCGATGGGCGTGAATGCCCTGAAGCTGAGTGACGTAAGTATTTTTGATCACTTTTCCTTCATTTGTTTATTCATTGCTTCTTAGAAGCGATCATAAGAATGACCTTTTGTTCGCTTGTCTTAGTGGGTGCCCAGGCCTTGGGTGGACTACCCCGACGCCCCTTCTTTCGTGGCTGAGGTCCTTCGACCTAGGAGTTCAAGTCGGTTGCTGCTGAGGACGTCTATGGGTCCAGTGTGGTATCTAGGCGAGTGTTTGACTCGTCAGTGCTCTCGTGATGCCTTCATGGTTCCCATCGATCCTCCTCGGACGATGTTTAGGGAGCCTTCTGACGCTGAGAGGGAGGCTGACCTGGCAAACGTCGGTGGCGACGCTCTTCTCCTTCCTGATGAGGAGTACTCTCTGTTTGCTCGCCAGAGGTTGGCGTACCGGTCGGTCGTGGTAAGTGCTTCATTTTCGCTTTTTGAATTGACTTGACAAAATGATGAACGGTCATCGAATAAAGACTTCTTTTGAATTTTGCAGGCGGTTGAGGAGGTGGGCGTCGAGTCCCTACCGTACCCCGAGACCTTTGAGTACACTGACGCGGCGGGGATGAAGACGATCTCCGAGCTCCGCGACTTCGGCGAGGCGGTGACAGATGCTGGCCTGGAGGAGTGGCAGTATTTGGTTCGGAGGGTAAGCCCCGAATTCAGTTGACTTTTATTATTATATAAGAATACATTTGTTCATTTCATTGAAAATCCTTTGTTTATTGAAATGCAGGTGGCGCCATCTCGACACGTGGCGTTGTGGAGGGTGGCCAACTGGCTACGGGCTACATCCATCGAGGCACTTGCTGGTGGCCGAGGACGACAGGTATGAATCTTTCATTTATTTTATTTCGAATTTTGTTGTAATTTTCTCGCATTTTGTTCGTAATGATTGAAATGAGGCATTTCTTTGTCATTTGCAGAGGGAACGCGACTTGGAGCGGGAGCTGGCACAATCCCAGGAGGAGACGGCTCGCCTGTTGAGGGAGTTGGAGGTCAGGGACGCCGAGATCGCTGCTCTCGAGGCTAGGGTCACCGAGCGTGGTGGCGACCAGGAGTAGTCGTCTTTGTTTTTGTTGTCGTAGGCTGTGTTGTATGTACATATAGCATTTTGATTGTATATATGATGGCCTGAGTGCCTTTGCTACTGGGTTGTATGTTTGTTCCTGCAGGTTAGCTTAGAACAGGTTTGGTAGATGACAGTTTACGCCGTCATGCTGCTGAAATTTACATAGAATTACACATAAACACATATTGTACATATGGCTTAAATTAGCCCAAAACGAGGAAAAGACCTAAAAAACGCAAAAAACTGCCCAGAAATGAGCGGAAGTGACGAAAACGCCAAAAAAATGACCGGGCGGTAGGGAGGGCTACCCCCTAAAAAAACGAAAAAAGAAATGTATAAGTTTGGAATGGAATGTGAAACGGGGAGTGAAATGATTCCCCCCAAAAAAGAAACTAAAATGAAATGGGTAAGTGTGCTTATGAGGCGAAAATGTTGATTTCGACTTGACAAGCGTGCCCAAAAAATTAGGAAACATAAAATATGGCAATTTGATAGAATTACCAAAAATAATATCTTATAGGAATAGGAAATTATAGGGAAAATGAATTTAGGAAAGATCCAAAGCGGAAAAATCACAGAGATCCTCTGAGTAAGAGGCGCAGCACGAGCTGATATCCTTCGAAGAGGCGCAGCAGGTGCTGCGCCATTTCCCCATTTCTTCGGTTCTGACGGAATTTAGAAAACAACTTTTAGTATAAATATAGACGTCGAGGGAGCTTTTATTCACATAATTCCTCTATCCTTCTTCCGTCTATTATATAAAACCCTCCTATATTCATAGAAGAAAATTCACAAATTATGGATGCCTTTGAAAACTGTCTCAAATATTGGACAAATGAATTTACAAACGTTGAGAAGCATGATATGGATGCTTTCAATTTGGGGTCGATTTTGAGTCTCAAATTGGTGAAGGTTGTGAAACCATTCTTGGATGCTTTTCTCGAATATTGGGACCCTAACTACCACATCCTTCTGGTAGGTTTGGCTCCTGGAGCGTCTACGATTGATCGAGCCCCCAATTAACGCGCCAGGATATCATGCTCGGTCGATTGCGATGAGGACCAGGCTCTACATGGTGGACTTCGCTCGGGTTTGCAACTATTGGGAGAACAAGTTGAAGAACGAAGGTGGTCCTTTGATCAGATGGGTTGTGCCATGTTGGCATCTCAAGTCAGTCACTGGAGTGTCATCCTTAGATCCTACTCTGTCAGTTCGCATTCCCGTCTTGGAATTCATGATATGCATCTTCCCGGAGAGATTGATGAGGTAGGTGGGCTTGAAACAGAAAATTCCTAAGCTTGACACCGTTCCTCAGTTTGCATTGGCACATACTACCGAGAGTCGTAGAGAGTGGGCTCTCAAGTGGGCTAAGAGGAACATGTGGTTCATACATCCTTCTGTTAGTTCATTATGGGTATCAGATTCATATTTGCAATGGAGGAAGGCTACTACTCCCGAGGAGCGCGAGAAATTGAGGATGCGCGAGCCCGTTGACTACAAGATTCGTGAGGTAGAAAAGGAGAACCAAAACTATTTGACTGAGGGGGAGAAAGAGGCCGGATTTCGAGTCGTTCACCCGTCGAAAAAACCGAAGACTGCTCTTGACGCAGAGATGGTGGTTTATCGAAATGGGAAGGCTAGACAACGAGAGAGACCTTTGGTGATCAGGTCCGAGATAGTACAGGAGCGCCCGGCTTGTGGTCGAGATAAGAAGTATGATAAAAATGACAAAGGCAAAGAAAAGATGGAAGAGTAGCCTAGATCGTAGTATTATTTATTATTATTATTATTATTATTATTTGTAATAAGTGGTGGGGTTTTTAGAATCCTAGCCTATTCGTTTTTCAGCATTTTTATATTATGTGGCGTACTATTATTATTTATGAATAAAAGATTAATTAGTTATGAAACTATTGTGATTTTTCTTTTATTTTTCTTGTCGAATTTCAAATGCAAATGTTCTTCTATTTACATTTAAAATAGTGGGTTGTATCCTGCGAAGGATTGCCTACGTATTCATTTAGAAAATAAAATCAAACCCTTGCGCGTAGTTCAAGTAAATGTAAAAGAATAATTGTTCTAAGCAAAAGCTTGTAACGAACTAGGAAATGAGCATGAGCTTTACTTACTCCTAAAATACAATTCAATTTGTTTTGATGATATGAGGATGACGAATTGTCAGAATACAAGAGCATGGTGACATAAGCTTTATTTCAGCAGGCCAGGGGCCGTTTTATTTCGTGTCGCATGAGTGGCACGTGGGTGTTACGCGAGGCGCGTTTCTGTCCTATTCTAGGCATAATATCGTTTCAGTTGGCCGTGGTTAGTTGGATTAGCAAATTCGTTCCCATCTAGGTCTGTGATCCTAACCGCACCCCCCGGGAGTATGGACTTGACCATGAATGGTCCAGCCCAGTTGGGTTTGAACTTTCCTCGTGGGTCGGCAGGTAGAAGAGCTCTAATTGATTTGAGGACTAAGTCTTCTTCTCTGATGTTTCTATGCTTAACCCTTTTGTTGAAGGCTCGTTTGATACGTGCCTGATATGTTTGCACATTATGTAATGCACGCAATCTTTGTTCATCCAAGAGGATGAGTTCTTCATACCTATCTCTCTTCTAATCGGCTTCTGGAATTTGACTTTCGAGCAGGATGCGTAAGGATGGGATCTCTAGTTCAACTGGTTGTACAGCTTCCATGCCGTAAGTTAAGTACAAAGGAGTAGCCCCAGTGGGCGTCCTAACGGATGTGCGATAACCCCATAAGGCGAATGGTATCTTACTGGGCCAATCGCGATAATTATCGATCATTTTCTTGAGGCTTGTGACGACATTCTTATTAGCTGCCTCCACCGCGCCATTAGTTTGTGGTCTGTATGGCGAAGAATGGTCGTGTTTGATTTTGTACTTGGCTAGGAATTGTTCAGTCTTAGGCTGGAAATGTGATCCATTGTCAGTGATGATCTCATGTGGGCAACCATATCGACAGATGATATTGGTTTGTATGAACTTTGCCACGTTTTTGGCTGTGAGACTAGTGTAAGATGCCGCTTATACCCATTTGGTGAAATAGTCGATCGCCACCAAAATAAAACAGTGACCTCCTGGCTGGGGTGATCTTCCCGATAATGTCGATTTCCCAAGCACAAAATGGCCAAGGAGATGTCATGGTGTAGAGTAGTGAAGGAGGGACATGTTGCACATTCCCGAAGATTTGGCAGTTGTGACAATGTCTGATATATTTGATGCAATCGGATTCCATTGTGGTCCAGTAATATCCCAGACGTGCGATTTTATTTGCCATCATTGGTCCACTCTCGTGAGGGCCACATTCTCCATCATGAACTTCTTCCATCACTTTATGTGCCTGTGAATGATCAAGGCAATGTAAAACTACGCCAAGAGGTGTTCTTTTATACAACTCTCCTTGTATGAGGAGATATTGAGAGGCGAGTAAGCGTGTAGCACGTTGTCCTCTCTTATCCATGTCTGGTGGATATGTACCATTGAGCTTAAAGTTTAGAATGGCCGGAAACCAAGGCTCCCCTAGGTTTTCCTCTTCATCTGTAATTTGATGCACATATGCTGGTTTTAACCGTCGTTCGATGCATAAAGGCATATCTACCATATCGTCTGGCATGTTAATCAGTGATGCAAGTTTTGCAAGAGCGTCTGCAAACTGATTTTCTTCTCGAGGTAGATGTAGGTAGGTCACTTGATCGAAGAATTGGGCAACCTGATCTATCCTAGTTTGATAGGGTGCTAGACTTTCACTTCGAATTTTCCAAGATCCCATAATTTGGTTGATGATCAAGGATGAATCTTCGTGAACTCGAAGATTTTTGATGCCTAAACTTACTGCTGCTTGTAGCCCAATGAGGCAAGCTTGATATTCTGCTGCATTATTTATCACCTCGAAGTAGAGTTTGACAGAAAGTGGTGTATGCTCACCTTCAGGAGAAATGAGCAATACTCCTATCCCAAATCCTCTTAGATTCGATGCTCCAACAAAATAAAGGTCCCAAGAGTCTACATTGGTTTGTAGTATATCTTCGTCTGGGAATGACCCTGTGTCTACCACTTGGGTGTCATTGATGGGATTATCTGCGAAGAACTCGGCGATGGTGCGCCCCTTTATAACCTTCAGAGGTACGTATTTGAGATCGAACTCTGAGAGCATTAAGGTCCATCTTGCCAAGCGTTCATTGAGAACGGGTTTTCGAAGAGGTATTTGACATGATCCATTTTGGAGTACACCTTGACGGAGTAGCTAAGCATGTAATGGCGTAGCTTCTTTGTTGCCCACATAAGAGCGAGGCATGTCTTTTCGAGAGGTGTGTATTTGCATTCGTAGTCCAAGAACTTCTTACTAAGGTAGTAGATAGCTCTTTCTTCTTTTCCGACGGTTTGTGCTAGCATAGCCCTCATGGCTGTTTCGGTCACTGCGAGATACAAACCAAGAGGTTTATCTCGTTGTGGAGGCATGAGCATTGGTGGTTTGGCTAGTATCTCCTTGATTTTGTCAAACACCTTTGGACAATCATCATCCCATATGGTATGATCTGTTTTCTTTAGCTTTTTGAAGATGGGTTCACAGATCATGGTAAGTTTAAATATGAATCGACTTATGTATTGCACCTTGCCTAAAAATACCCTAACCTCATTCTCTATCTGAGGTTCTGGCATTTTGATTAGAGCTTTGATTTTGGAAGGGTCGATTTCTATTCCCCATTGACTGATGACATATCCCAGAAGCTTGCTTGATGTTACCCCGAATGCGCATTTCTGAGGATTGAGCCTCATGTTATTTTGTAGTCTTAGGAAGCACTTGTGAAGGTTATCAATATGCCCCTTCCTATCCTTGTACTTGACAATCATATCATCCACCTACACCTCTACTTCTTTATGCATCATGTCATGTAGAAGTGTGGTCGCAGTGCGTTGATACGTAGCTCCAGCATTGACTAACCCGAATGGCATAACAGTATAACAATAGGTGCCCCATTGAGTAACAAAGGCAGTTTTATGCATGTCTTCTATGGCCATTTTGATCTGATTATATCCTGCATATCCATCCATGAAGGATAATAACGCGTGATCTGCTGTATTGTCTACCAATATGTCGATATGTGGTAGAGGAAAGTCGTCCTTGGGACTCGCTTTGTTTAAGTCTATGAAATCAACACAAACTCGGATTCTCCCATCCTTTTTGGGTACGGGTACTATATTGGCCACCCAGTCTGAATACTCGGAAACTTTGATGAACCCGGCTTTGAATTGTTTATCGACTTCTTCTTTGATTTTAAGAGCCCATTCTGTCCTCATCCGACGAAGCTTCTACTTTACAGGTTTGAAACCTGGTTTGATTGGAATTTTGTGTTCTGCAATATCCCTGTCGATCCCTAACATGTCTTTGTAGGACCAAGCAAAAACGTCTTTGAACTCGTGTAGGAGGTCTATGAAACTGGCCCTTTCGGTTGGGCTTAAGGTTGTCCCTATCCTAAGTTCTTAGGGTTCTAGTTTGGTTCCTACGTTGATGGGTTCAGTGTTCTCTATAACTGGTGCCCCTTCCCCCTCTCGTGATATTTCTTTAGCTATGTAGGGAGGTAGTTCGATTGAGTCTGGGTCTGGATCATCCTCATTATCATCGTAAATAAAATTGCATTCAGAATAACACAAAGAGTAAGCAGAATCTGATTTATTCATATTAAATTTTGAAAATAGTTGAAACAAAGAAGCTATTTGTTCAGTAGTCAGTGGCGGTAAAGGGACGGCTGTTGGGACATTTCCCAAGCTACTATTACTACTAGATACTATGCTAGAAGAAACAAGGGGATTGGGAGTGACGACAAGAGGAGACTCTCTAGGGACTTCTCTAGACTCCGACTCTGATTCTGACTCCGACTCTGATTCTGACTCCGACTCTGACTCGAATTCATTATCTTCGGGTTCTTCTTTGAACATCTCTCCTCCTCCAGTGGTGAGTTTGAAGAGCCTTTCTTGGTTGTTTGTCCATTTGATCGACTTTCTCCATCCTTTTTGCTGATTCGAACTGGTTTCAGTAATTAATGCTGAAGGGTTAAAATGGTCATCCTGAAGTATCATGGTAATGATCTCGTTCTGCGCACCTCTTACGAATCGATCTTCTCCAAATAGAAGGCTAATAGCCTGTTCGTTTAAGCAAGGTGCTTGACGAGTCTTGACAGTAGGAACCGTTTTTTAAGGAATGAAGTAGCAATCGTGAAAGATCTCGATTCCAGCTAGTTGCCTTCCTTTATAGTGCCAAGGTTCGGGAAACCCATGAAAGTATTCTTGATCCCCTTCTCTAACAAAGTATCCATTTAGGGTAGGGAGGTAGGGTCGCATTTGGATTCCCACGTTCTTGCGGTTTTGAAACTGTGTGAGCATCTCTAAAGCTTCTTATTTCGTAGGTTTGTATCCCAATCCTAATGGTATCCTTTGAGAGTTTCCTTCTTTGTAAGGTGCAAAGGTATTTCTTCGGATAGGATTCAGTGGTCTTCTCGGGAAGTATCCCTGAGACTTGAGTATGTGGTTGACCACTAAATTGGAATATGGATTGAAGTATAAGGGTGCCAGTTCGCTTTCTACAAGGTTTATGCTATGGAAGCCCCCAAGTTCGTATACTGGATCTGTAACCACTTGGTTGCTTGACATCTTTTCCATCACTGCCTTGATAGGTGACGAAGTGATCGTCACTACTTTGCCATCTAGTGGGATCTTGATTTTCTGGTGGAGGGTGGATGTTACTGCTTTGGAAGCGTGAATCCAAGGTCTTCCCAGAAGTACGTTGAATGATGCTTCGATATCCACTATTTGAAAGTTAACCTTTCGCTCAATCGGCCCTGTGGCTATGGTGAGGTTGACTAATCCTACTACTTTACGTCGCGTACCATCGTATGCACGAACACCTTGGTTAGTAGGGGTCTAATCCGACTCTTTCATGCCCAACTTATATGCCGTTTTTAATGGTATGACATTGACTGCGGATCCATCATCCACCAAAGTCATTGGTAGATTCTTCTTTAAGCAAATGACAGTAATGTATAGAGCCAGGTTGTGACTAGCTCCGAAAGGCGGTAAATCCTCATCTGAGAAAGTAAATGGGTTACTTAGCTTAGTTGAATCTTGGAAGACCAAGTTGACTACGTCATCAGGTGTAGAGTTATGTGCCACGTTTAATTTCGCCAAGGCTTGCAGCAAAGCATGGCGATGAGGGAATGAGCTTCAGTAAGTGGTCGGTATATGTATCTTCGCCATCATTTGGTGTGACGACGTTGGTGTTAGTAATTTGGCCATTGGCTATGGGACCGTTTTGAGAAATGTTTTGATATGGATGTCCTGAACGAGTAAGGTAATCTATATCTTGGTCTTCACTATTCTTGAATATGTCCTCACTAATCTTGACTAGGTAGTGTTCGGTGAGGTATTCGTCTTCATCATCATCAGCCCATATTCCGCTGACGGTAGCAAGCTCTCTCAACCTGATGATTTCAGCTTCTAAGTGGATTATTTGATTGATTAGGCCATCAAACACGGTTACCACTTCTTGCATTGTAGAATTTTGAGAGAGATTTAGTGGCATGCTCTCCCTAAGTATGGTGTTTGAATTGCGGAGGGATGCTACTACATTTTCTAGCTCTAAGACTTGTCTATTCACTCTCCTTGCCCATGCAATAAAGTCGGCGATGGTAGGAGAAATGGTGGAATAACTCCCTTCATCTTCTAATGCATGGATCTCATCTTCGATTGGAGAAATGAGGTGCGAACAATCTAAGGTAGATTTTTCATTTGTAATCATCAGAACTCCAAGAGGATTCTGAGTATTGTTAGGCTTACCTCCAGGAGGTATGGGTAGGCGACCGTCTTCGATCATATCTTGAAGGACATGCTTTAGCTTGTAACACTTTTCTGTATCATGTCCCTTACCTCTATGATATTCGCAGTATGAATTTTCGTCCCAGAACTTGGACTTCTTTTCTGGATCAGGTGTAGGCCCTATGGGTTGGAGCTTACCTTGTTTTATCAACCTCTTCAAAGCATTGGAGTACGTGTCACCAAGGTTTGTGAACTTCTTTTGGGGGTTATTCTTCTTTGACGATTCGAGAAGGTTAACCTCATCAGTCTTGCTAGTAGAGCCATAGGAACGACTTGTTGAGCCTTGATATCCACGACCTACCGTTTTGGACAAGAGTCCTTTACGGATGTCATCTTTAATTCTTGTCCCTAGCACAGTTAAGTCTTTGAAGGTCTTAATGTTTTGGTAGCTTAAGTGATTTGCATAGATGGGTCTTAAGTTATTCACGAATTTTTCCACGAGGGTAGCTTCATCTGGACGCTCGACAAGTTGTGTACTAGTCTTCCTCCACCTACTTAGGAAGTCAGTGAAGCCTTCTTTCTCATTTCGGGTAAGAACCTATAGAGTGCGCATATTGACTTGGATTTCAGCATTATCCGCATATTGCTTAGCGAACTCGATTGCGGCGTCATCCCAGGTGGCTATCTTCTTGTGCTCTAGAGAATAGAACCATTGCTTAGGAATGGTGTCGAGAGATGTAGGAAAGATCCTTAAGAACATCTCGGGTTTGATGCCTTTGATAGACATGTAGTCTTTGAAAGCACGAATGTGGTTTAAAGGATTTTCTTGTCCCTTGAACTTCGGGATGTCAGTCATGTTGAAATTAGTCGGCAATTTGGCGTTTACGGCCTCATACTTGCGATTGTTTTCTCTATAGATATCATCTCCTTTGAGGTACATTAGTTGCTCCTCCAAGTATTGAAGTCGCTTTTCAGCTTCAGTAAGACCTACTGGAGGGTTGATTTCCGCTTGTCCAACATAGGGCGGAAGGTTATCATTCACAAATTCACTAGGAACTTCATCTTCTGCAGGAGGTAGCCTAGTTTCTACAGCAACAATTCGGCCCTCGATTGTAATGAGGCGATCATAAACTTGGTCTTGGCTTGTTTGGAGATGAGCGAGCGCAGCTAGGATTTGATCATTACCATTTTGGGGTTGACTGTTGGCGCTTGTGGTACTAGTTTCAGGCATCTTGGAAACTGGATAAGAGATCGACGACGAATCAAAACATGATCGACCACTCTAGCACATTTACTCAAAGAAAAGACTCGAATTGTGAAGTGGAAGTGTGTCACATGTGTCAAGTGAGTTTTGAAAATGACAAAGTTTTGAACTGTAGTGTAGTTGTAGGAGTGTTGACTCGAAGTGAGGTTTTAAAATGGGTTTTGAGGCCCTAATTTTGACTCGATTTTTGGAGAGAGGTTCGACTCATTTTGCACTAATTTGGGCCATTTTTCGAAAATATTTACATTTTGAAAAAAAGGTTTTCGATTTCACAAAATTCATCGTGGTTTGGTTTAGAAAATGGTGATCACATATGATACAAGAATTCAAACAAGCATTATAACAGTATGCTGAGTGCATTTAAAGGGTTTTAGCTTAAAAGGGTGGGTTGCCATACCGAACAATCAAACCCGGGTCTGTGGAGAGGCCCATGCCAAACATGAGTAAGGCCGGCTCCTAGTCCATTCCCTCGAATAGTGAAAGCCCTTGATACAAACAGGAGTAAGCATCATGGTATGGTTGACGTTAATCGCTATCCATCCTTAGGCCCAGATAAGAATTTGGACCGTCCAGACGGAACGATTGGTCGAATGGGTTGGGTTGGGCCTAGGAAGGCCGAATAAAACGATCTAAGAAGATCGAGTAATGAAAACCGACAACTGTCTCATATAAACAATTCCCTAAACTTGTTCAAGTTTCACCCTTGGCAACACGTAAGTGTATTACTCCCCAGCGGAGTCGCCAAACTTTGGACACGGGGGACCCACGGAGTAGCTTGGGAAGACAAGCGTTTGCATTTGTGGAGTCGCCACCAATTTATTGTGGAAAATTGGAAACCGTTCGAATACTTCGCGTCATGTCAAGACAGAAAGTAGTGACATATATACACTAAGAACTCATTACCCTTAGCATTCTATGTCTAGAATGATTCTCGTGGATGCCAATGAACACGGATGTTCACAGAGATATGGAGTAAGGGGTGAGAGTACGTATTAGGAAGTTTCTTTGATTGAACACCTAATCCCACCCGCCTCGATATCGGCCTCTACTAATGATTAGGGAAATTATCTATACTCGATATGCTGTCGATTATATGCATGTAATGCAACGTGCAATGAATTAGTCCTAGCATGTGAGAATTAACTAAGTCGGTGAACATGTAATTTAGCATACATTAGGTCGAAGTAAGGATTTAAGGTGGATTACACGTGAAAGCAAACCAACGATAATAAAGAGCACAATAAACAACATACGATAATTAAAATTACAATAATTACATTGGCTAAATGATTTACGTGGAAAATACGTTTAAAACGGATAATTTGAGAAAAGAAAAGGAAAATAATTAGGGTTAGAAAACGGACAGGTTAGTGGTGATATTACGATTAATAGTCAATTAATACGTAAAACTAATAAACTAGGTCAGAGTAAGAACGGAAGTTCAGAGACAGAAATCTCCCCGGAACAGGCGCAACGGTGCTGCGTCCCTTGGAAGAGGCGCAGTGGTCACTGCGTCTGTTCCTGAGGTGAGTTCTGGCTGTGAAGCCGGAACTGCAGATTGATAACGTTCGTTGGTGATTTAATGATCGATTATTAATATTTAACTCAAGTAGAAGTGATTTAACGGATTATTTACATGTGAATTGGTCATAAAAGCGATAAAGAACGAACTTAAATTAATGAGAATTAATTAGAACGAATTAAAGTGAATTATAAACTAATTACAAATTAAATAGGTTTATTAATGAGGTTAGATGATGATAAATATATGAAATATACAAAAGGCGAATTCCAGAAACTTGATATGAATGAATCGAATCTCTAAAATCCGGGTTTGATTTTAATGATGAAAACCCGCAAATATTGACTACTTGGGATTTAAGTCGGGAATTAAAGGGTGTTAAATTATTAAGAACATGTTACAATTATTATATACGGATAAAATACGAAGAAAATAAGAAAAGACGAATAAACGAGACGAATCAACAAAGAACAAAGGAAGAAGAAGAAAGGCAGAAACTGCGGCACCCTCAGGAAGAGGCGCAGCAGTTGCTGCGTTTATTCTCGACGTCTGTCTTCTGTTAATCCGCAAAAATAAGTTTGATAAAAGGGTTTTGTAAATCGGTTTTAAACATGTTTTCGACGTAAACCTTACAATAATTTATACAATAACAAAATACAATAATAAAACATGAGATTTACACCCTTAGACTTACATGTTTGACGAAACGAGATTAACTAAGTTAACAACTAGTGATTGCTCGACTCGAATGTATGATGAAAGTGCCCTCGTAAGAGGAATTAAATTAAATTGATTTTCATTAATTGAAGTGGAGTTGATCAAATTGGCCGGTCATGCAAAACGAGACTGGTACTCAGAAGGATCTGAGCTTACGTGGTCGAAAGTTCAAGCACGTAGACGTCAATAAGCAAAGAGCGCGGTCTTAGAATGCAAAAGGAGAAGAGAAGGGCGGACACTCGCGTGAGAAATATTAGGAACGAAGGTCCCTATTTATACTAATCACACGGAGGAATTAGGGTTACGGTAAAACTTTGGAAACAAATCTCGAAAAGATTTGAAAATACGTAGAAAAGAGCTGGGGAAGAGGCGCAGCAACCACTGCGACCCTTGGAAGAGGCGCAGCAGGTGCTGCGTCCTTTCCCCAGAAGTTTCCTCCTGCGGAAGAAAGATTTTCCGCGTTTCTATTATGAAATTGCGGTAGATCTCAACTTCCTTATTCTTTATCATAAAATTTTGGGATATATTTTACCAAAAGATGAAAAGATTAAAATTATGGAATAGAAATATCCGGAATATTCCAGAACATTCCGACTCGGCATTTTAAACGGTTTATTAGAAAATGAAGACGGTTTTTGACCCGGACTCCAAATGAGCTCTAATTACTGTCAAAACGACCGTAATGGCGCGTAGATGACGACCAAGGGGTAGACACAAGTATTTGAGCTATCACTTGACGATAAACTTATGAACTGTCATAAATCGTTTCGTGTACTAAACATGCGGCTCAATCATCACCAGGTGGTTTGCGGGAGGTTCAGAAATGAGGTATCTACAATTATATTTTTGTATAAAATGATAAGATTCCGGGTAGTCAAATATATTACGGATATCAAGGAGTATAAAATGATAATATCCCGAATTGTGTTTGTTACTCTGATTAAAATATTCAATGCACATGTGAAATTATTGTTATTGTGATTTTCTGACATGTATTAGGAAAGTTATTTAATAGTGTTCGGAAATTTGTACGTGATTGCCTATATCAATATTTTTTTTATAGTTTTAGGATTTCAGCAAATGACACGTGGCGATCAAATAAGTTGTTGGTTACAGCTTTAATATAATATATGATGATTTGTGTTTTCTTAATGGGTTCGAAGATGAGGAAAGAATTTGTGTTTTGTTAATGGGTTCAAGTATAATGAAAATTTGTGTTTTCTTAATGGGTTCAAGTGGGTGGATATTTAGCCGTGTATATACATCATCGCCATGCCACAATGACATCGCTGAAGAATTAAATCTATCTATAAATACAATTAAAAGGCTAGCCATAACCGCTTACGTGGCAGCCTAATATCGCTCAATATCTTTGTTAGTCCTCACTCCGGAACATCTATAAGAAAATCCAATGAAGGGAATTAAATAAAAAAGTATTAATGAACCGTTTTCTCTTCCCCTTCTCTTCTTCAGTTTATTGATCCTTACGTTTTTCCTTCCCCTTTTATTATGAGCATTAATTTATTTCAGTTTCCCTTCTTCAACGACTCATCTACTTCTCATCAACCACTATATATTGTAAAACCCAAATATTTTTTTACTAATCAATTCAAAACTGATTCAGCCATCGGATTTTGGGGTAGATTCATGAAATATAATTTCATTGTGCACTGTCAATCGTGATCCTTTGTATCTGGTAAAATCCTTTTTTCAGTTTATATGATACTTTGTCTAACAATATTTTCATATGTTTTAAGATTCATGTAAATCTTACGTCCCTACACTAACTTTTGTACAGTATTACATATTTTAAACACTATTGCTGGGCATTTGTTTCGACATTATGGTTGAATTTCGATGGTCACCTCAATTTGTCCCAGCATTTTCTAATTCGTGGAGCGTGATGTATATAACCTTCCGATTTCCTTACTTTTAGATACGAAGTATTAAAGAAAGAAATGTTGGAGTTTACAGGAAACCAAGATTGTGATTATTAAAGAAGATGAAGATTGAGTAGAGAGAGAATGATGAAGAGAGAATTGATAATAGAAAGAGAAATTAGTAATCTTTGTATTAGAATTGTGTTTAGAATTGTGTCTTACAATGAAGGTATAATCTTCCTTATATAGTTAGTTAAACCGACTTAATTAGGTTAATTGACTAATTAACAAACTTCTAACAACCTTTTACTTTCATAATCTAATTTTGACTTCAATATTCTAACCCCTCCCCCCCTCCCCTCCTCTCATGTTGGAGGGTGTGAATGAAACAGCCCCAATTTGCTCTGTAATAGATGATGTTGAGGTCCTGGTAATGCTTTTGTGAATAAGTCAGCTGGTTGTTGGATAGTAGGAACATAAGGCAGGCTGATCAGTCCACCATGCAGTTTTTCTCGTACAAAATGGCAGTCTAGGTCTATGTGTTTTGTTCTTTCATGGAAAACCGGGTTTTTGGCGATGTGTATAGCAGCTTGGCTGTCACACTTGACAGAAATGGCTTGAATATTGGGTACTTGGAGCTCATGTAACTATCTGCTAAGCCATGCCAATTCTGCTGTTATTCTTCATAAAGAGCGGTATTCTGCCTCTGCTGATGATAAGGAAACTGTTTGCTGTTTCTTTGATTTCCAGGAAATAAGACTTCCACCCATGAACACAAGAAATCCACTTACTGATTTCCTTGTTTGAGGACATGATGCCCAATCAGCATCACAGTACCCTATGAGATTGTAATGTGGCTTGTTATTGAGAATAATTCCTTGAGCAACATCTTTAGCTATATATTTAAGGACATAAGTAGCTGTTGTCCAGTGTTGCCCCCTTGGAAATGTCATGAACTGACTTAAGAGCTGAATGGCAAATGCTATGTCAGGTCTTGTGTGTGTTAAAAAATTTAATTTTCCTACTAACTTTCTGTATTCAGCAGGATTATCTAGCTAATTGCTTGAATATGCATCCAACTTGATAGAAGCATCTAATGGGCAGGTGACAGGCTTGCAATTTGTGTAACCAAATTCGTCCAATAACTTTATGGCATACTTCTTCTATGTGATGGCTACACCATTTGAAAGATGTTGAAACTCTAACCCTAGGAAATAACTGAGTCTTCCTAGGTCTTTAATCTTGAAGGTATCATCCAAGAAGGCTTTTAAAATGGTGATTTCTTTGTCATTGTCTCCTACAACCAATATGTCATCTACATAAATGGCTAGGTAAACCACTTTCCCATCTGTCTTCTTATAAAACAAATTGTAATCATTAAGGGATTGTTGATATCCTTTGGACTTTAGAGCTTGACAAAGCTTGGCATTCCATTGCCTTGAAGCTTGTTTAAGACCATAAAAGGACTTTTGCAATTTGCACACCATATTCTTCCCTGACTTTGAGACCAGGAGGAACTTTCATGTAAACCTCTTCATGTAAATCACCATGTAAGAAGGCATTGTTGACATCTAATTGAGTCATGGGCCATCCTTTCTTGACAGCAACTGCAGCTAGACTTCTGATGGTTGTCATCTTTACCACAGAAGAGAAGGTTTTTGTGTAATCTATACCTTTCATTTGTGTGTATCCTTTGACTACCAATATGGCCTTGTAACGTTCTATGCTGTCATCTGACTTGTGTTTCACTCTGAACACCCATTTGCAGAAAATGGAATTCTTCCCAACAGGCAAAGGAACCACAGACCATGTGTTATTTCTCTCAAGGGCTTTGAACTCTTCATCAATAGCTTGCTGCCACTCAGGATATGCAGATGCCTCTGCATATGTCTTTGGATCTTGTACATGCAACATTATACTGTCTCCTGCACTAGTTATTGAAGCAGCAGACAAGCAGACAGAAGTAGGCAAAGAATAGTTCTCACATAAAGAGGTTAATGTATGATTACAGTAATCATTGTGTGCATTGTTGCAGCTTTTGCTTGGTATTTTACAAACATAACCTTGTAAATAAGCAGGTGGTTTAGAAATTCTGGTTGATTGTCTAGCATTAGTTATATTATTGTTGTTATTAGTGACAACAATATTGTTATTATCATTGTTATTTATACCAGTATCAGAAGAATCATGATTATGCAGAGCATTGGTGTTTGTTGTAGGGATAGTTCTATTAGAATTATTAGGACCTGTAATGTTTATACCAGAAAAATTAGGATTATCATTCATAGAAAGAGGTAGAAAATTTGTTACATTGTTTTGAACATAGGAAATATCTCCTCATGAAACACAATATCCCTAGAAATCATTGTAGCATGAGTATCTAATCTGAGCAATTTGTAAGCTTTCTTGCCAAAGGGGTACCCAAAAAAGACACAAGGAATAGCTCTAGGAGAAAATTTGTCACGACCAGGCTTGGCAGTAGATGCATAAACCAGACACCCAAAAGATCTCATATGAGTCAAATCAGGAATTTTACCAAAAAGCAACTGATAGGGTGACATATTCTGTAAAAGTTTGGTTGGCAATCTATTGACAATATAAGTAGGGAGTTAAAATACAATCTCCCCAATATTTTTTAGGAAAATTTGATTGAAATTTCAATGCTCTAGCAGTTTCCAAAAGTTATTTGTGTTTTCTTTCAACTATACCATTTTGTTGTGAAGTATGAAAACATGAGGTTTGATGCAATATACCTTGTTCAGACAGAAATTGAGATGTAGCCGTGCTGGTACCCAGCTCAATTGCATTATCAGAACGTATAATTTTGACTTTCTTATTGACTTGAGTACTAACCATGCTGATAAAGGTTTTAAGAAGGGTGAAAGCATTGCTCTTGCAGGTCAACAAATGTGTCCAAGTACAACGTGTGAAATCATCTACTATCGTGAGAAATTACTTGTAACCATTGTAAGCAGGAGTATGATATGGTCCCCATAAATCTGTATAGATCAATTCAAATGATGAAAAAGAGACAGAAGAACTTAATTGAAAAGATAACCTATGTTGTCGTGCTTGAGCACAAACTGAACAAGAAAGCAAATCATTCTCAACAGATTTAGAATCACACAAATGCAACTGTTTGAGTTTGTACACAGGTAAGTGACCTAATATTTTTTGCCAAATATGGCTAGAAGAACTAGAAACAACAGAATGTACAGAATGCTTATTAGAATTAAAAGAAACTGAAGTTTGTGGGACATTATTATGCTTCTTTATTGGCTGAGTTTGCAGCAAGTACAGATCATTGTAATTTTTACCAAGGATCAAGGGCTTCATGAAATAGTCCTGCAAATAACAAACAGTAGGAGTAAATCTCACTACTGAGTTTAATTGTTTATTTAATTTGCTTATAGACAACAGATTAAATTTAAAATATGGAACATATAAAACATCGTGTAAGGAAAATTCAGGAATCAGATTAACTGTCCCAATTATATCTATTTTGACGATCTGACCATTAGGTAGAAAAAATGGTATAAGGTCTAGCAATTTTCCTATGTTCAGCAGACAAATTTATATTGGATAACATGTGATCAGTAGCACCAGAATCTAAAATCCAGACAGTTGAATAAGCATTTAGATTTATGGAAACAGTATTAGAAAGACTGTTACCTGCAAATTTAGCTAATGAACATGGGTATTCAGAAGAAGTATTGCTTCCAGAAGTAAAAGCTTGGTGCTGCTGCTCAGAATTTCTTTGCCCATTATTCAACTGACCAGTACCATTACCCGTGTGAGTAGGTCCATTGTTCATCAGCATGTTATGGTTACCACCAAAGTGACCAAGAAAGTTGTGTGGATCTTGATGTGCATTACCAGCAAAGCGCATGTTTCTATTCTCAAGATGATAACCGTTGTCGACTGTATTACCCCATTTCTTACAGTAGTTACAAAACATAGTAGATCTGTCCTCTGAATCATTAGCTTTGCCTTTAAAACCATTAGGCTGAAAATTTGGCTTCTTGAAATTGTTTATTGGAGTGAATTTCCCATTGAAATTTCCATTCTTGTGTGCACCCTGAAAAATATTCTTTGAACCATTGCCATTATACCTAGAATTGTTAGAAAACCCAGAAGTACTTGAACTTCCTTTCTGAAACCCAGAATTATTCAGACCACCTTTGTTGAAGTTTACATTTCTTGCATATAACGCAGCTGAATCAGCTTGAACAGAAACAGTATTGTGGATTTCCCTGTGCCTTTCTTCTTGCAGTAAATTATTTTAGACAACACTGATTTTGGGCAAAGGATTCTGAAGTAAAATCGTACCCCTGATAACAGCAAAGGAGTCATTCAAATCCATCAGAAATTCAACAACTTTCTTATCTTCTTGGAACCTTGATTGCTTCTGCTTGGCACCGCAAGTACATCCACAAGTGCAATTTGGGTTCATACCCATACCATCAATCTCATCCCAGATGGATTTAAGTTTGGTGAAGTAGGTGACAATAGAATCATTGCCCTGAGCGAAATCATTGAGTTTCTTGTGAACTCCATATAACTGTGCACCGTTCGACTGACCTTCCAACTCAATCCAAGCGTCCTTTGCAGAATTGCTATAATGAATATAATCTGCGATTACAGAGGACACGGAACTTAGAATCCAGGAGAAAACGATGTCGTTGCATCGCTGTCAATGTTTGGTTATTACTGCAATAGAGATTGGTTTAGGAATATAGCCGTCAATAAACCCGATTTTGTTCTTCGTTGAGAGAGCAATTAACATGGAACGCTTCCCATTTCCGAACCCAGTACCTTCAAAAGGAGTGTTTACCAGTTTGACACCAGTAATCAAATCATTATTGTTGATAAAGTGTGGATCATCAGGACCGATTGTAACTTCTGGCACCTTGATGTGTGATTTTTCAAGAAATCGATGCTATTAAAAAAATGAGAAAAGGAGAACAAAAAAAATTGATTAAGATCGCGAAAGAAGATGAACCAAAGAAACCGGATCAATCAATTGATTGAACCTGGACTTGATTGAACCTGGACTCTGACACCATGTTGGAGTTTACAGGAAACCATGATTGCGATTACTAAAGAAGATGAAGATTGAGTAGAGAGAGAGAATGATGAAGAGAGAATTGATAATAGAAAGAGAAATTAGTAATCTTTGTATTAGAATTGTGTCTTACAATGAAGGTATAATCTTCCTTATATAGTTAGTTAAACCGACTTATTTAGGTTAACTGACTAATTAACAAACTTCTAACAACCTTTGACTTTCATAATCTAATTTTGACTTCTATATTCTAACAAGAAACTTATTCTATGTTATTTGATGTAATTTCAGGATTCCCACAAATGGAGTTCAAAATAAACTGTCATTGCAAGGTAAGCAATTCTTTCAATTGACAATATTTCCTCGCTTCTTATCTTTAGGGTCTGTTTGGATATGAGGATTTGGAGGGAAGGAGAGGGGAGGGAAAGGAAGGGATGATAAATCCTTTGTTTGGTTAGTAAAATGGAGGTGGGAGGATTTTGAGGGAAGGGAAAATGATTCCCTCCACTTTCCCCCTCCAAGCCAAATTATTTCCTCTCCAACAAAGGCAAGATTTGGAGGGAAAATGACCTCCTCCATTCTCCCTCTCCTTCCCTTCCATCCCTTTCTCTTCCCTCCTTCTCCCTCCCCTCCCCTTCCCTTCCCTCCACTTTTGCTATCCAAACACACCCTTAGTCTATATTTTGAACTCATAATTATTTTTCCTGATTTTAATTAAAATTATCGGCTTAGAGATTTTAATTCGTGATTCACTATAGGAAGATATTTAAATCTATGGAGAGTTGAGGACGGCCAATTGTTGATTTTGTTTTGCTCCCTCCGTCTCATTCATCGGTTTTCCTTGATATTTTAGTCAAGGTAAATAGATGGAGAGACTAATAATAAGCATTATTGTTGTCACTTAATGATCGGATATATATGTACCAAGTGATTACTTTTTAGTCAATTCATAAACTTGATTAACTTTAAATCTTGGTAAGACTATCCTTGCTAACACATTTGGAATGAATTTGCAGGGATGACATACAACATTATAGGCAGTCAAATTCGTAAATGAAAATAATGAATTAATCTCCCCGTGAATTGAACCCATCTCTTTTCTCTTTATTCTTCATTTCTACCGCAATCTTTATAGCGGGTTATGCTCAACATAGAGGATTCATTAGATTATTTTTGAACATTTGTTTGCATTTGAATAATATACCTCTCAAAAAGAATGAAAAAAAAGGCAAATAAATGACCAAGACGAATGGAGTATATAAAAATTATATGGAATACTTTTTCACCCCTATGTTCTCAATCAATTCCTCTATTGTTTTGCTCAAGTTGTAATTGCAAAAAGGCTACACATACACGAGGTATATGAAAATCTCATACACGACCAATGAAATTGCGACACATAGCAAACTTAAGTTAACTTATTTGGTTTAATCTACGGTTAGTATTGTAATTTCACCTATGTGGTTAATAGGTTAACTACATCTGGTTAACATTAATTATGGAATTCTTTTATTTGTTTTCATTTTCTTTAATTTCATTTATTAGCATTTACATTTTTATTGTTTTGTTTTAATTTAATTTTTTATATTAAATGATTAAACAACCCTTTATTCAAAATCTGTTTAAGTCTTGAAAAAAAAACATTGTCATTTTTTTATCGAAATTGAGTAATCAAAATCGATTGAATCAATTCGTGTAAATCAATGAACCCTAATTTAGTTCAATTAATCAAAAACATAATTCAATTATATTAATCAAATTCATCACTCTGATTCAAATAATGATAATAGATCAATCAATTGATGAACGGCAAAATCAAACGAAAAACTTTAATTTAATTCGATTAACAAAAACATAATTCAATTCTATTAATGATATCGAAAAACCCTAATTTAATAAATCATAATCAAACAATTGATAAACCCTAATTCAGTTAATCAAAATAAAAATCGATAAATTGATGAACCCTAATTCAATCGAATTTGTTTCGTTAATAGCATAGGTTTGATTCTATGCCACCAGTGTTCGAACCCTAATAACAACAAAACTTTTTATCGAAATCTGTTTAAGTCTTGAAAAAAAACATTGTCAATTTTTTATCGAAATTGAGTAATCAAAATCGATTGAATCAATTCGTGTAAATCAATGAACCCTAATTTAGTTCAATTAATCAAAAACCTAATTCAATTATATTAATCAAATTCATCACTCTGATTCAAATAATGATAATAGATCAATCAATTGATGAACGGAAAAATCAAACGAAAAACCTTAATTTAATTCGATTAAACAAAACATAATTCAATTCTATTAATCATATCGATAAACCCTAATTCAATAAATCATAATCAAACAATTGATAAACCCTAATTCAATTAATCAAAATTAAAATCGATAAATTGATGAACCCTAATTCAATCGAATTTGTTTCGTTAATAACATAGGTTTGATTCTATGTAAAGGTTAGTGCGGGGTAAGGGAAAAAGTAAACCAAAAAAGTTTTGTTGTTATTAGGGTTCGAACACTGGTGGTATAAGCAGCAAGATGGTGATTTCAAAGAGACTAGTTACCAACAAAGCAAGGGGTATCAACACATCAATTAGGGCATCAAAATACATTATATTGTTTACGTATTGCTTAATAAAGCAGCCTAATAGCTAAATTTAAAAATTAATTATATTATGATTATGATTTGCTTTTCTAAAAATATTATCTTAAAAGCCTTATATAGAGTCCATTATTTTAGGAATTATTTTTGGAATCATATCTTTTCCATTTTAACAAATTCCCTATTTTAATATTGATTGTATGTTCACACTTTATTTTATTTTATTGTTCTTAATTTCAGTTTTGTTTTTTAGAAAATGATTTTATGCCAAAAATCTTGACCGAGTACATTAGATTTTTGGAGGGAAAAAGAAGGAAAATATGAAGGGAAAACTTGATTAGCATTATTATTTTTCATATAAATAGGGAATTAAGTTCAATTCATTTCTAAACCTAACACATCCAAAACAAAACTGATCAAAGTCACAAATCTCATACAAATTTATTTCGATTTCATTGCTATACAAATTCTCATGGCTAATCAAGCTATTTAGATTGCTAACCTAACCAGAGACCTTGCCATTGAGCGAAAAATTCACACAACCGACACTATGGAAACACGGTTTTTTATTAGGGCAATGTTGGACTCGGTTGATCCGAAAGTCATAAAAAAATCTATGTCCCTTTCCCCTTACAATATAAATAATGTGTAGTATATTTATGAGGAAGAATTCAATGCAAAATATTCAAGGTCACTACCGGATGAACAATTGAAGTGGCGTCAAGTGGGTGATCGTGAATACCTTCTGATACATGTTACTGAGTTTTCAATTGTTCGGGTTAAAGATGAAGATAACATTGAAGTTCCTAGAACCCCTCCTCCTACACATCCACAATGGATGTCTAGGGGACGTTATGCGCTGAATGGAAATGTTATGAGGCGTATTAATTTCGGCAATTAGTATTCCAATTACTAGTAACTTTAGATTGTTTTGTTAGGGTTTTGTATTTCAATTTCAGTGGTTTTTCATTTTCGTTTTATTTTAGCTGTAATCTTTTTACTTTAAGGAAATAATTTTGTTACTAATTTCATGTTTTTATTTCAATTATTGTATTTTATTTGTTTTAATTAAGATTAAACGTCATATAGTGAACTTGTTAAAATTATAAATCAGAAAAACCGAATTGAGAATGGAAAAAAAAAAGGAAATAGTAAAATAAAGGTATCCAAAAATTTCGGCTTAATTGGTTCCTTAATTGAGTTGGTTTTGATTAGTAAATTTTAATGTTTAAAAAACTTAATTAGAATATGATAAACCCTAAATTCGTTAGCTGAAAATTAAGGATATAATGAAATGTAATTGGTGAATATATGTGTTGATACCCCTTGCTTAATTGGTTTTTAGTCTCTTTGCAAAAACTAACTAGCTGTTATTGACAACCTGTGTTCGAGTCCTAGTAGAGTCCTAGTAGCCACATTTTTTTTAATAGTGAATATTGATTTTAATTAACTTAACTAAAACTGGTTTAACTGTTGGAGCTTGTGTCCTCCACAAATTAGTGTGATAACATTTGTAAATCTCTTACAGGTTCACAAGGGTATACTTCGTATTTTAATCAGTTGATTAACGATTACCTAATAACGGTTGGCTTGCTAGAAAGTTTGACGTTATTATCATACAGATGGCGGTGATTAACTGGTCCCTAAAGGTCACACCTATAGGATGTGTTTGAGAGATGTGGTTATAGAAATATAATCACATTGATGCCTTATATGACTAAACAGTTAGTCAATGTGTTGATGAGACAATTATTTAATGAAGATTAAATAATATTAGTTGAGACGAATTAACTGTCAATTCGTAAATTGAATATAATAAGTTGTATTTAATTAAAGGGATATTCTCTCGTGTACCCCCGAACTTTTTCGTTTTCTATGGTGTACCCCTCGTTTTTCGCAAAAAAACTTTGACCGACAATAATTCTCTATTACGAGTTTAGAAAACGGTAATTTTTTTTCCCAAACCAATTATCTCGTCAAGGCCTTCAATTTGAAAAAAAAATTCACCGCGTTTTGAACTCTTAGCTGGTAATTATGGTTGGTTAAACATTTTTTAACGAATAAACTTTGACCGACTATAATTCCCGACTACGAGTTGAGACGTCGGTGAATTTTTTTTCAAACGGAAGACCTCTTAAAGACGGTCAATTTGGAAAAAAAGTTTATCGTATTCTGAACTTGTAGCCAAGAGTTATTGACGGTCAAAGTTTTTTTGCATGAAAAAAGGGGTATATCATAGAAAATGAAAAAGTTAAGGGGTACACGAGAGAATATCCCTTAATTAAATGTATGTAATGTTAGCTTGGACGAATTAATCTGTTAATTCGTAATTAAATGTAATCGGTTATATTTAATATCAACAAGATGAATGTGTCATAGTGGTAATAGTGAGGGTACTCAAACCAAGAGGTCATGGGTTCGATCCTCACTAGATGACAATTTATATTTAACACATTTTTACATTTTTGGAAACCGAAAATAAAGAATTAAAACTCCTTATTGTTTCGGTAATTGGGCCGGAAATTAGAGGATGAAAAATCCACCCTAATCTACCCTTATACACGGTTTAAGAGGGTGAGATGGGTGAATTCATTCTAACCTAATTTTTGCCCTAACTCAACATTGCCTCCTCTCATCGGAAAAAAAAAAAAAACACAAAAAAACCTGAAAATTAAATAGTTAATTTTTGGATTGATTCTAGCAAAATCAAAGGGCATTTCTCATATCGTCTTTGGTGCAACTGATAGGAGAATATCATTGCGATATTGTTCATAGGCCATAAAAGCTAGTACCGAAGGTTATTTCTTAATCCTTTACGTTTTGTTTATGCATTTTAGTTTTATGACTCGTGATCATCACTTTATAATTCGTTATAATCCTTAAAAATGAAGGAATGCATACAGATAAATCCCACAAGTGGTATCAGAGCCAAGGCCACGAATTTTAATTTTGATGATTTTCATAAAATTGTTTGTAAACAATAATTAGGGTTTGCGAGAAAAAAATATAATCGGCTAGATTTTTTTTTTAGCCGTGGATTTTTTTTTTTTTCGTTTCCGTTATTGTTCACAGATGAACAGTGTTATTAAAAAAAAAATTATTTTCTGTTTTTTTTTCTTTCGGTTTCTCCTGAAAAACCGATTACAGTTTTTTTTGTGGCTGTTTTTGTTTATGCCGATTTGAAAAGCATCCGAGAAAAGAATTTTTTTTTTCCTGTTACTGTTCACGTGGTTACTGTTCAGAGAGGACAGATTAAAAAAAAAAAATTGTCTTGTTTCGGTTTTTACGGATAAAACCGTGTACAAAATAAGAAAAAAATTTTTTTTTTTTTTTTTTGTTATTATTGAAAAAAAAAAAACTTGTTTTGTTTTTCCTTGATTAGCCGAGACATATAAAAAAAAGGGATTTTGTTTTTGTTTGTTTTGGCCAATATTAATTATACATTACCTTTACAATGTATGATTAATTGTTGTGAAACGGTTCACAATTTTAATATACCAAATTATTTTAAAGCAGCTTAAAATATTGATGGATTAAATTCATATTACAAGTTTAATATGAATTAAGATTAAATTTAATGTGATTAATTCAGGAATTGTCACTTAATTTGATTTAAATAGGTGGTTTGGATAAAATTAATCAACATAATTAAGGAATTGTGTCATGTATGTTTAATTTATTTTTAGTTGATGCATTTTATTTTTGTTGAATGAATCGTTGAATGAATTTATTTACGTATTTTTTTTGCAATCGGTTGTAATTTGTAATACTTAGTGTGGCCTTAGTCAAATTATGTTTTCGTAATGAAGGAAACATAATTTTTTATGTAATTATGAGATCTCGTATCTCCTTTTATTTTTCTTTAGTTTTGGGTTTTGAAATTAGAATGTAATACATAGGTTTATTATGTAATTTATTTATTGTAATTTCAAAGAAGACTAAAGAAGGAGATTGGAGCTCACTCTCGCTACATGGATCAAGATGGAACATCGAGACAAGCTTCTCGGGTCCAAGGATGGATTCCAAACTTGTATTTAATGTTCATTTTGATAGGATAGGCCACACTAGGACTTTATTATTGTTTTTACGTTTTCATTCATATTGCTTTTCATTCACATGATAGTTTATGCATCATATTCCGCCTAAAACCAAACCACCTACTACTAAAATGCGTGAAAATTGACACATATAGGTTGTATGTTAGTTTTCATAGACATACAGATGTCACATGCTTTTAAGCCATCACCTTAGTTTATTCGTTCACGCATGCTAGATATTAATTCACTTAAAATGAATTAAAACGAAGTTGATGAGATCTTCCTCTAAAACGGAAATTGAGATTAGTCTTTATAAGGGCAAACAACTATGAATCCCTTCTTCGTTGGTAGGCATAATATGACCCCTTCTACGTTGGGTAAGTAGTTGTGTTGACTTAGTTTACCTAAACATCATAGTCCGAAGAGTTTCTCGTGATTATGATGGACTAAAGATAGAATTTACAGAAATTTGTCGACCAAGAATTCTAACGGTAGAATTAGCTAAAAGGTTAGCTTATCAATTTACAGAGAATTGAGTCTTGGGATCATTTATATAATTCTTGAGGGAGGTCAATTGTATAAATGTTTTGAGTCTACGCGTTATGTTAGTAGTTCATAAGACTTAAAAATCTAAACGATGCACATGCTTATTATTTTTATTCTTCTTCTCGCAGTGTAGAACACGTTTATTTTGATAATACTGTTACAACAAAATGTCTGAAAATAACGCAATCCAAATTCCTAGTGCCACACTTGGACGCGAGTCCTGGCTGAAAATATTCATGGACCAAATGAATCAGTTCACACGTCTGGAAAACGACGGGTCCAACTTTGCGGATCTGGAAGGCAACACTACGGAATGCGCCATTGCGACGGTAAGCTCGGTACTTAATCGAGCCAATACCGTAAACCCAGGCCCCAATGCAGGAGTCAACGAGTCACTCGCTTATAGTGACTTCGTTATGGAAGCGGGTGCGATAAAGAACGTACTCATTTTTGCAATGGAAACCAATTTGCAGAGACGCTTCATTGCCCAAGGTGCGAACAAGATTTTCACCACGCTCACTAACGAGTTCTCGAAAGCACCGAGGATCGTTACTTATGAGCATACCTGTCGCTTCTTTGATGCGAAACTCCAAAAGGACCAACCGGTTAGCCCACACATTCTTAACATGATTGAGAATGTTGAGAAGTTGGAGGCACTTGATTGCAAAATCAATGAGAGCATTGTCATTGACTGAATGCTTCATTCTCTTCACGATGGTTTTGCCCTTTTCAGGGCGAACTACTACATGAATGACTTGAAAAAGAGTCCTCATGAGCTACACTCCCTTCTCGTACAGACCAAGAAGGATATGAAATTGAGTGGGAGCATGAAGCAGGATGTTCTCACGATTTCCAACAAGGGTAAAGGCAAGGGCAAGGCTCATGGCGACCTAGCTGTAGGTAAGCCAAAGTTTAAAAAGCCAGGAAACGATAAGATTACGCCTGGTGAGACTAGTGGCTCACAGGGCAAGGCAAAGAGCAAGGGCGGTGACATTGAGTGCCACCATTGTCACAAGACTGGACATTGGAGGAGGAACTGTCCCGTGTACCGTGAGAACATCAAAGCAGGCCGTGTCGTTCCTGTTGGTATGTCATCTTATATTCATATGATTGAGATTAACCATGCAAGTTTCGGAACTTGGGTACTTGATACTGGTTGTGGTTCTCATCTGTTTAATCATTTGCAGGGCCTAAAGAACATCATACCTCTCGAAAAAGGTGATGTGGACTTGCGAGTCGGGAATGGAGCACGAGTTGCTGCTGTCTCGAAGGGAACATATGTAATCCAACTTCCTAGTGGTTTTGAGTTATTTTTAAATAACTTATGTACCCAGTTTGTCTAAGAACATTATTTCTGTTTCCGTACTTGCTAAAGATGGTTTTGCATTTTCAATAAAGGATAATAGCTGTATTTTCTCTTTTAATGAAATGATTTATGGTAAAGCAGTTTCCATAAATGGAATTTACATCTTAGATCAAACCACGGAAGTATTACACATGAATAATAAGAAGTTAAAGGTTGGTGACAAAGATCAAACCTATCTATGGCATTGTCGAATGGGACACATAAATGAGAAACGCGTGAAGAAACTCGTCGATAATGGGATTATTGCCGCATTCGATTTTTCTACATATGGCTCGTGTGAATCATGTCTCATTGGCAAGATGACTCGAATTTCCTTCAAAGGTGTTGGAATGCGCGCTAGTGACCTATTTGGACTCAAACATACTGACGTATGTGGACCTATGTCAATTACCGCTAGAGATGGCTATAGATATTTTCTCACTTTCACGGATGATTTAAGTAGATACGGATACGTCTACTTAATGAAGCATAAAAGTGAGTCCTTTGAGAAATTCAAGGAATACCAGAATAGGGTACAGAACCAACTGGGTAGAAAGGTTAAAGCACTCCGTTCAGATCGGGGTGGCGAATATCTTTCAAATGAGTTTGATCAACACCTTAAAGACTGTGGAATTGTTCTACAGTTAACTCAACCTGGAACACCTCAATTAAATGGTGTGTTCGAATGGAGAAATCGAACCTTACTTAATATGGTCCGATCCATGATGAGTCACACGGTAGTGCCTGATTCATTATGGGGTTTTGCTCTTTTGTCAGCTGCTCTTATACTTAACCGAAGTCCGACTAAAGCTGTCGACAAGACTCCATATGAAATGTGGAAGGGAACGGTCCCTAACTTGTCCTTTATTCGGGTTTGGGGCTGCGAGGCTTATGCCAAGTGGAGACACGAGGATAAGCTCGGCCCGCGATCAGTCAAGACATACTTTATAGGTTATCCAAAAGGAACATTTGGTCATTACTTCTATTCGCCTACCGAACATCGAGTTTTTGTTGCGGCTAGTGCGACGTTCTTAGAGAAAGAATTTCTAGAGAACAAGACGAGTAATAGAACCTTCGAGCTGTCGGAGATTCTAGAACCAACAACCGAGGAACGGATGGAAGAAGTTGTTCCTCCAACTGATGACACGGTTCATATTCCTGAGGAACCTAGGAGGTCGGGTAGAGTCTCTAATCCTCCGGACAGATACGTTGGTATGGTCGAGGAGAATGACGTTTTACTCCTTGAGAGTAATGAACCCGCTACCTATAAAGGGGCTATGGCCTGTTCCGACTCAAAGCTATGGCTCGAAGCCATGCAATCCGAGATGGACTCCATGTATGAGAATAACGTATGGGATCTAGTTGATTTACCTAATAAGGTAAAACCTCTACAGTGTAAATGGCTTTACAAAATAAAGCATTCTGTAGACGCGCAACTAGATACCTATAAGGCACGACTTGTGGCAAAAGGTTTCACTCAAGTGCACGGATTGCATTATGATGAAATTTTTTCACCGGTAGTCATGTTACGTTCCATTCGAATAATCTTAGCGATTGCCGCATTTCATGACTATGAAATTTGGCAAATGGATGTGAAAACCGCCTTCTTAAACGGTTATTTGGAAGAAGACTTGTACATGGTGCAACCCGAAGGTTTCATAGATCCTGAACATCCTAAGAAAGTATGCAAGCTTAAGCGTTCCATTTATGGACTTAAGCAAGCTTCTCGGAGTTGGAATCATCGTTTCGACCAGGTGATAAAAGAGTATGGTTTCACTTGATCGGTCGAAGAACCATGCTTATATATCAAGTCGAGTGGGAGGAAGATTGTATTCTTGATATTGTATGTTGATGACATACTCTTGATTGGGAATGACATTCCTCTCCTATCTTCGGTTAAAGAATGGTTGAAGAACCATTTCCAGATGAAAGATCTGGGTGAGGCACAGCGCATTTTGGGAATCCTTATCTACCGAGATAGATCACGACGGACGTTATCACTAAGTCAGGAGTCTTATTTGGATAAGATTCTTGAGAGGTTCAGCATGACCAACTCCAAGAAGGGGAATCTTCCAATGACGTCTGGGATGCAGTTGAGCAAGTCTTAGTCACCCACGACGCCTGAAGGGATTGAGCGCATGAGTCGCGTTCCTTATGCATCTGCAATAGGATCAATCATGTATGCCATGATATGCACACGTCCAGGCGTGTCATATGCATTGAGTATGACGAGTCGGTATCAAAAGAATCCAGGTGAAACACACTGGATAGCTGTTAAAAATATCCTCAAGTACCTACGGAGGACTAAGGATATGGTATTGACTTATGGAGGCGATACTAAGCTATGCGCAATCGGTTGCGCAGATGCTAGCTTCCAAACGGATCGAGATGATTAGAAATCTCAGTCTAGATTCGTTTTTACTCTTAATGGTGCTGCGGTCAGCTGGAATAGTTCCAAACAGGAAGTTATAGCAGATTCTACTACTGAGCCATTGAAATATGATAAGCATGGAGGGCACGTTATTTTCATGAGAATTAAACGTGTACCTGAGTTATAGCAGTTGATTATGAATTCGATACGTTATCTTTTTCATATACTATTTATAACTTCATCGTTTTAATATAATATTTTGTTTTTCATGTGGATTGTACTGACAACATTGAACGCCACAAAGTGAACTGAATTACATTATATTTTGTTTGGTCCGTAATCGCCTTAAAGAGCTGATAACTCTGGCGATTATATTGTGCAGTCTTTTGATGGTGGGTTCAACGAGCCATAAGTCAAACGGTTGACTGATCGTTCACAAATACGAGATTATAACGATACCTCGTAGGACAAAATTTTTTTGTGACAACGTAATGGAGTCCTAAATGTTTAAAAACATTCGGTGCCAGGTCGTGGATAGGACATCCATTGTGTTCCTAGAGTAGATAATTTTGACTATCGACTGTCTCTTGAGATTAAGGCAGTTTTTGGGTGACTTTGGTTTCTTTCTCACGGTCTGCCGTAACTGGAGGCCAAGTAGTTTTTTTTCTGGGTCATTTCATACTGTTCTTACATCTGCAGGATTCGAGTTGAGGAAAATATCCAACCCTTATCAGGTATAGTTATTTCTCAGGGCCACTCGAGGAGTTGTAACTGAAATGCATGGCCATGCTCGAATGTTGATTCGTTTATCAGTTAAGTTACTCTCTAGTCGGGGAAACCACTCTTGATAATGATCGCTTGTAAAATACGACCTTTGTGAATACGGATTTGCAAATTGTTTTACATTGAGTGGGAGAAATTTTAGGATATGAGAATCGGTTATCGCACATACACTTGTGAGGACAAGTGGGAGTTTGTTGGAGCTTGTGTCCTCCACAAATTAGTGTGATAACATTTGTAAATCTCATACAGGTTCACAAAGGTATTGTAGATACCCGTATCCGTCGATATTGGAATTTATAGAGAACCCGACAAACACCCGATGATGATAGGACACATGTATTCTTTAGTTGTCACCGTCATTATTTGGAGCTCGTTTTACGATGTAGAATGGGCGTCGTCGATGAAGTATTTTATTAATTTAAATGACATTTAAATTAATGTTTTTTTTAAGTGAATTCATTTTATTAATTTAAATGATATTTAAATTAATGTTTTTTTAGTGAGTTCATTTTATTATTTTAAATGATATTTAAATTATGGTTTTTTAGGTGAATTCAATTTATTTTATTTTATTTTGAATTTATTTTCCCAAGTTTATTTTATTGAAAATAAAATAAATAATTGATTTGAAAAATCATTTTATGAATATATTTGATTTGAAAAATCATTTATTTTAATGTGTTAATTGATTTGAAAAGTCGATTTTAAAAGCGAAGAAAACTCGTTTTAGAAGCATGTTTTTGAGCTCGATTTTAGCTCGGTTTTTGGGCCCGTTTTCTTTACGACTTGGCACGAATATCGAGTGCACTAACCAACCTAAGCCTCTACCCATCCACCCTTGTTCGAACCCCCTATCCACGGCCCAAATTCCATCCCCAAACACCCCCCAACCAGCCCGCGCATACAAACAGCCCCCCTGTTTTGCGTGATGAATCCCGAGCCCAAAACCCGCTCCAAATACCACCAAAACCCGTACCCATTAACCCTAACCCATACCCTAGTATCCTACCCATATTATCCTAGCTTAATCACCAAGAAAACCCCTCTCAAACCCTCACAAAAGCTGCTGGACAGCAGCTATGCGTGAGCAGGCCCGACTGCTTCTCCCTCTCTTTTACCCTACTTTAACTCCTTATAAATACCACCCCTTCACCATACATTCATTCCTCGAAGTTCTCCATACATCCTACCTTCACTCACAAGCTTTAAACCTCAGAAACGAACCCTAATTGCCTCTCAAAAACCCTCCACAAAACCAACATCCAAACTGAAACAGTTTGTGTGTCCTCTTCGAAAAACAATTCGTTCCTCCTTCAAACCTCCATCAAAACTCGAGTTTCTTGTTCTTAATTAACCATATAACATCAATCTATACATTAGATAAAGATTTACGAGCCAAATTGCCCTTGAGAGTACACGAAATCCTCAAAAAAAAAGCAGTGTCATACACTCTGTTTTTGTGATTTGTTCTGTCTGTCCAGTTCTGTTTGTGCTCGTTTTTCGTGCCCAATAACTCAAAACGAGCAGGGGTTGCTTTAAGATCTCTGTTCTCCTCTCTTTCTAGTTTTCAAAACATCTTTTAAATCGAATTTTCATCGTGAAACGAGGGAGAAATCACTGTTTGAAAGTTGCTGTCCAGATTCGATAAAAACGCGTGTTTGCTTTGTTTCTTCGTCGACGACGGCCTCTCGAGATAAAATCTACCATCGATTACGACCCAAGACGGTGTCAACGATACATGTAGGTTGAGGGTGCATCAAATCCTCCTTTTTCTCCCTTTTATTTCGTTTTTTTATGTTTGTTTTTTATAGTTTGTTTTTATTCGTTTATCGTTTTTGTTTATCGATTGTTTAATTAACTATGAAACTAGTTTAGTCCGAGTATGAGTTCAAGTACCACCATGAACACCCGTGTTGACTTGAGATGGGAAAGAAACCGCTACATCAGTCGGTCGTACACCCCCGTCTCATTTACATATCCTCGTGTTCAAGGTAGGGCATTAATAAAACAAATTCTGACTTCGCTCTTCGCTTTTGACCCCTCTCTTCTCTCGTGTGATTCGACCTATCCCTGGACCATTTACATGTTAGTATGACCTCTGTTTGTTAACATATAACTCGTTTAGATGATATTAGATCAGTTTAATAACCTAATTAGACACATTAGGGTACATCGACATAGCTTTAAAAACCGATTAACTATTCTGTAACTTAATTGAATTCATCTTCCCTTTCACTAATTTTCTCGCTAGCATGGAAGTGCGTGCTTAACACCTTTCCATTTGCACTCGTTGACGATTTAGAATTGTACCTAACCTAGTTCGTATTTATTTAATTCAATTTGTAATTAATTAACCTTTAATTTGTTTTATTTATTTCTAATTTTTTAAAAGTCGTTTTAATTATCTTTTATGGTTCAAAATCTGTAAATTTAATTTAATGAATTTTTTCGTAATTTATTTTACTGATTTCGTAATTAAAACATAATTAACTTTGCTTTTCTACAAAAACCGTGCCTTGCACGGGTCTGTCTGACTTCTGATC
Source organism: Silene latifolia (assembly GCF_048544455.1). NCBI lineage: Eukaryota > Viridiplantae > Streptophyta > Magnoliopsida > Caryophyllales > Caryophyllaceae > Silene > Silene latifolia. Next base: position 28,800,067 of record NC_133531.1, read on the forward strand.
CGTGCACTGCACGGGTCTGCCAGTTTTAGTTTCTTTTCTTCTTTTGTTTCTTTAATTGTTTACTAATCCTATTTTAATAAATATGGATTGGTGAATAATTTTAATAAGTTGGGTTCAATTTAATTAATAAGTTGTACCTAATTTATTTCAAGCCTTTGTACTTATTTATTTTAATTTAATTAGTTTAATTCTAATCTAATTTGTTCATTAACTAATAATTTGGCTAACATCTTTAATTAGTCTAACTTAGCTTTAGCTTTTTTGTTTACATTTGTTTCGTTTATTAAGACTTAATAGTTTAAGTTGTATTTTGTTAGTTTGTATTGTAATCCGAGTCAAAGTAATTACGATAGTTGTTGTAATTAGATTGAGTTGTAATTTATTTCTCGTTGTGTCGGCATGAAATGCCTGGGTTGTAATAGGATAGATCCCAATGGCTCCCCCATTCCTCCTAAGCCGTGTTTGCGCATCTTTTATTTCAAATCAACTAACATGCTAAAACAACTTTGACAAAGTTAGTATTCATGCATTAAACGACATAGAAATTGTTGTCACATGTTAGGGTTTTAAAACGATGTTTGCATATCATATATCGTAGTAGCTATGACCTTGTTTGAAATCCGACACTTGACTTAGTAGAGGCCGTTATCGACGGGCGGGGTTAGGTGTCCTTATGGGCTTCCTAACACGTACCCTCACCCCTTACTCAAGATCTATGGTTTGTGGATCCGTCTAAATACCATTGGATTACGAGAGTCATTCAAATCGAGTGATATAGGGTACAAGTCTTTATCTTTAATCACTCGTAGTCGATTGGCTTTATGCTTTTCGATGAAAGGTGTAAAGTTGACTTGAACGGTTCCAAGTTCCCATAAAACTTGGTGGCGACTCTAATATGTCTTAATTCGATTCGAAAGAACCTCGAGTCGATTATTCCTAGTGTGGATCCCGCGGACGCAGTTCCCGAGGGCCTTGTCCACAGTTTGGCGACTCTGCTGGGGAAAAGAGGACTAGTTACACTTTGTTTCTAGGGTCTTTTCCTCCGAGGTGAAACTTGAAAAGAAAGTGTTGGAAAGTAAAACATTACTCATAGTGCTACGGTTCATGCATAAACCCTTAAGGACTTGCCCGGGCCGTCCCAGCGTTTCTTCGTGATGCGTGGGGGGCGACGTCCCACTATGCTAGGAAGCTGCACATTGCTCGCTTCCACTTCACCTCGCGTGGTTCTTGATGGTGGGGACGATCTTCTAGGTACTCTACCTTAAGACACCTTGCTCTATAAGACCGCAAAAGGATGGAGGGCATAGACCTTCTTGTAGAAGACTTGCCGAGACTTAGAGATGTCTAGGAGCATACATCCTTATAACATGAGAATGACAATGTGCAATTTGTTTTCCCAAGTCTTTTTCGAAAATTCCCATGTCCTTTTCAAAACCGAACTTTTGAACAACTTACTTTCAAAATAGCATGGTTTTAAAAACGCGGAATCTTTGCCCAAATAGGACTAGAATTTTTGGCCCAAAATGAGCTTTTATAGCCGGCATGCTGCCCATTTCAAATCTCATTTTCGAATCAATCTTTCGTTTTTTTCAAAACCAATCCAAAATGCCTCTCGAACCACAACCAAGCATGAAATGCGTCAAGTCGTGTCCAGGTCATGGCCGTGTTAGGCCGGGTGTGTTTCGTTCTAAGAGTCTAGAACACGACCTTGTTGGGTCACCCAAGCTCACCTCTTGGGCCTTGAGTCATGTTGGTCGACCTTTTGGTCTAGGATAGTCCACAAAAACGCCCAACCTAGGCCATTTAGGGCGTTTCACCCGAACCTATGGGCTATGTTAATCCAATCACGGGTTTGGCCACACCGAGTCCGGTTTATAACCGATTTATGACAGTTTGAGTCATGTCGTTTTGTCGAGTCTAAAATGAACCAAGGTCTAGATCCAACCGTGAGTCGAACCTCTGGTTAGTCAATCTCAAGTCGAGTCTTTGTTTGAGTCAAGTTGGGGTCGTGTCCTTAAGTGTGCAGGGGATCTTACTTTAAATATTGACTCAGTACGGGGTTTCTTGTAGAAAGGCCGCCAAAAACCCGACGTCAAGCAATGGAAGATGCTATCAACAAGCTCACCGAGGCCGTGAACCTCATGATGACCCGAATGGATGCAATCGAATCTAAGCTGGGTGAAGATTCCCCTCTATCTACCCCACCTCTGACTGATCTGGAGAAACGGTTCAAGTTCATCGAAGACCGTTTGAAACTCTCCCAGGGGAAGAACATCCACTATGAGAATGCTAGGGCATATGCCCCAGTTCAGGATAAGTTGCCCACGAACATGGTACTCACTGACATCCCAAAGTTCAAGGGCACCGAAGATCCAGTCCACCATGTTAAGGCCTATAAAGGGTACTTAGCACTGAAGGGAGTGCTCACGACATGCTCTACGAAATTTTTGCTCAATCTCCGGATGAACACCGAAGGCGTGGTTCTACAATCTTGACCTTAAGAACTTCCCCACTTTCGAAGATATTACGGTGGAGTTCTGTAAGCACTATGCTGACAATGTTGAGATTCAAACCAACATAAGGACTTTGGAAGTAATGACACAGAAGGAAAAAAAGGGCTTTACTGAATTCCTCGCGAGATGGCGCGCTGAAAGCGTGAAACTAGCCAAAAAGCCTGACGAAGTTGAAATGGTAGATAAGTTTGTAAAGAATCTACGACCTGTTTATCGCAATGCTCTTAAATACCAGAATTTTGGCTCTTTCAAAGAATTGATAAGAATCGGGATAAAGGTAGAAGATGATGTCAGAATGGCAGAGGCTGAAAAGCCGAAAGGGTACCAAGGGGCCTCATCGTCTAAGGCCAAAGCCCCAACAACGACCCATTTAGATGAAGGCATCAATCTCTTAGAAGGGCAATCGAAGAAGTCGCAGCGCCAAACACCTAGGGCATTCACCGATATCGGATGCACTTATACATATGCTCTCCAAAGGCTCATAGCCCAAGGAATGCTGAAGCCTATTGGTCCAACTCCGGACCCTCCCGCTGATCAACAAGGTAAATGGTATAAACCAAATGCCTACTGTGCCTTTCATCAAGGGAAAGGCCATGATACTGAAAGGTGCTATCGACTGAAGCACGAAATTCAAGACATGATTGAGAACGGAACGCTCCCAATCCCAGCTGTTAAACCTAATAACATCACCAATCCATTTGGCGATCACTCCAACTTTGTTTCTGTCGAAGACAATGTCGATTATTCCCATCTTATCCACCCATGTCACTTGAAAGGGGTGTTCATCGGGAAAATATTTGTGGATTGCTTTGAATTCTTGCCAAACCCGAAGAATGAAATTCAAGTCGGGAGTCTTGCTATAGAATGTTGTCCTCTCATTAACGAAGTTAATAAAAGACAATTCGGTTCACCAACCTTTATCACGGGCGTAGATCCTCAGAGGACTACCTCGGGATGGAGGCAGACCATCAAAGGGATCAAGGATCAGAGCCGAGCATCTAAGCTGACAGCTGAACAAGGGAAAGCTCAAAACTAGATTTGAAAATTATGAGTCGGATCTGTTTTCTTATCTTAGTCGGGTCGAGTCTAGGACTTTATTTTCTTGAAGTTGAGTCGTTTGTTCCGCGATGACCTAGGGTGTGTCCTAGGAATCGTTCTTTCGAGTCTGTTAAGCTTTTGCCATTCCAATAAAAGGTTGCAGTTTCATTTCCAAATATGTCTTGTTTCCAATCCTCAATTATTCCGAAACATGATAAAATGCACAACACACTCAAAGGCATCCCTGGGGTAGAAATATGTCCCGTTTCAAAATGGAAGATACTTTAGGATCCCGTGTCCGTTTCCTTTACCTATTCCATGTCTGGCGGTAGAAAACCTCCATCAAAACCAGTGCTTATGACAAGCTTTTAGATGATTCCATGACAAATCCGGACTAGCTCCTTGTTTCCCCTATCGATGATGGAAGGCAAGCCTTTTCCCCAACAAAATCATCCCATCTCGAAGAGAGAAGATATCAACCCGTTCTAACAAGGAATTGTTAGTTCTTACCCAATTTAGTTGGCGAAGCCCAGTTTTTAAGGTGTATCCGTTTGTGACTAAGGGAATGAATAGAAGACCATTTTCAAGAAGAGAAGAAAAAAAAAAGATGAAAAAGAATGAAAAAAGGAGAAAAGGAGACAAATTGGAAAAATGAAAAAAATGAAAAAAAAGAAAAATGAAAAAAAGATGAAAAAAGAAGAAAAAAGAAAAAAAAAGATGTTGAAGTTATTGCGGAATGCTTTTTGGTTGAATGTCGAAGTTACAGAATCCAGAATTCAAGTCAAGTACCCATAGTTGAGGTTCAATGGGCGAAGCCCAAAAGCGTAAGTAGTAACCTCTTTACCCTCTAAGTCCTTCTGAGAGACGATTCAAAGGGATAGTCGGGAATTTTGAGAATTATTCCGCTTGTGTTGTTACACCTGACCTTTAGGGTCAGGACATGGAAATTTGAACCCACATCATTTTTCAACCCATTTGCACTCGTGGTTCATCAAACCCGAGACACCCATTCCAACCACATCAGCAGCCATAGCCCTTGGCCTTAGCACCACAAAACAAACCTTCAGAATAATAGTTAACCATTCCAACTTGTTATTACCAAGCTCCACATCCCAAAAGATCCAAGCCTTTTACACCCAACCCTAGACACGGGATTTAACAGTACCTTACAGGCTAGAATGGGATGCGACATGATACCTTAGGTGAAACCTTCGAGTGTGTACACACAATCAAAATGCCAATTTTATGCACCTTGATCGAACTACGTCGGATTTGATTTCGCTCCACGCGAATACGTAGGCAGTCCTTCGGAATAAGGGATTCAATCCACTCATCAACCAAGTTGTCATCTTGTCGGTTTCTTACGGGTCTTAACCAAGTCCCAATGAAGCCACCTTTGTTTGAGTCGGTCTCAGTACTCGATGTACGCTAGGATAAGGATATAGGTTCAGATGAATAGTATCAAGTCTCAGAATGAGCTTTATCTAACGGTTTAGGCAAAGATGCCGAGTCATATAGATGTAGGTTTGTGTTGGGAACAGAAAATATGAAAAACCCGCTGAAAAGAAAGAAGGCGTGGAAGAAAAATAGTAAAAGCCCGCTGAAAAGAAAGAAGGCGGTGGCAAGAAATGATGAATACTCGCTGAAAAGAAAGGAGGCGAGGAGAAGAGTGGCAGAATGTTCCCAACAAGAGTGATGTGTGTTGTCTAAGTGTTCTCATAAAATCAGTCTGTGTTTAGTGTCTGGGCGAAGCCAACGTTGTTGCTCCCTGAGTTTAATCCACCCTGTCAATGCCAAGTGATCTTGATTCCCATGTGCCCTCGGGAGCACGCCCATGACATACGATATCTACATCCCAAGTCGACGACCTTGTGATTCCCATTTGCCATCTTTTGGCGCCAGAACGGCCAATTTACCTTTCTACCCCCAGCAAGTCAATATTTGAATTAAAACCCGGGCACACTTGCGGTTTTATTTTCCTTTTTTGTTTTACGGTAGCGGGCTACGCCCACGTTATTTACGGGTCATACAGCGTGTCTGAGTCGTATTTCGTGCTCACCCGTCAAGGTTCGATTTCAAAATGCCAAATTTTTCAGAATTCCGAATTTTCAAAAACTTTTTGCGAATTGTGGATAGATGATGCAAGTAGTGGAATCTTTGTGGGTCGATGATCCAATCCTTCGAAATTCAAATTCAATTTTTGAAGGGTCAATGGCCCAATTATTCAAAATTTTCAACTTGTTCAAATTTTGGGTCGATGACCCAGTCATTCAAATTTAATTTTAGGTCGACGACCCAGCATTCCAACACTTCAACTTCAAACCTCGGGTCGATGGCCCAATATTCTAAGTGATTCAAACTTCGGGTCGATGACCCAATTATTCAAAATTTTCAAATTCAATTTTCGGGTCGATGACCCAGTATTTCAAATGATCCGATTTTAAGATCAATGATCCAAATGTTCTTATGTGATGATTATTGCTAGTACGTTTTTGTTCCAATTATAGCAGGATATGCTTCAACTGGGGGCTCTAAAGTCTTCGACTTTAGAGCCATTCAACTTCAGGGCTCGGGGGCGCCGTTGGCTTCGAGAGACCATTATCAAGATGTAAAGGATGACATCCACCAAGAATTCAATTCGATACAAGAGTATGAAATGGAAGAATTCCGTTGCTGAAAGCAAATAAGGAAAGCGGCGGCAACCTCCTTGGAAAGTCCCGTCCCGTTCGGACAAGTGCCAGCAGATGATAAATTTTGGGCAAATGTCAGCAGACGATGAATTTTGGACAAACGCCAGCAGATGATAAACTTTGGGCAAGTGTCAGCAGTGGCCGAACTACGACGCGGGTTTGATTCCGTCAGAAACGGATACGTAAGCGCCTAAGGATAAGGCTCAATCCACCATGTATGCAATTTATGGGTCGACGACCAACGACGATAATTTGATACAACAGAAGCAAGAGTCAATCCCCAACGAAGTTTCAGGTATGATCTCTTCTTATGGCTGGCGAGCTTATATACGCAAGTCTAATGGACTATAAACGACCCGAAGAATCCTCAGGTCGAGAGGGACCTGGGGTATACTTTGACTTTCGCCTTGTCCAAGCCTCAGTCAAAGTGGGGGCTCTGTAGATACCCGTATCCGTCGATATTGGAATTTATAGAGAACCCGACAAACACCCGATGATGATAGGACACATGTATTCTTTAGTTGTCACCGTCATTATTTGGAGCTCGTTTTACGATGTAGAATGGGCGTCGTCGATGAAGTATTTTATTAATTTAAATGACATTTAAATTAATGTTTTTTTAAGTGAATTCATTTTATTAATTTAAATGATATTTAAATTAATGTTTTTTTAGTGAGTTCATTTTATTATTTTAAATGATATTTAAATTATGGTTTTTAGGTGAATTCAATTTATTTTATTTTATTTTGAATTTATTTTCCCAAGTTTATTTTATTGAAAATAAAATAAATAATTGATTTGAAAAATCATTTTATGAATATATTTGATTTGAAAAATCATTTATTTTAATGTGTTAATTGATTTGAAAAGTCGATTTTAAAAGCGAAGAAAACTCGTTTTAGAAGCATGTTTTTGAGCTCGATTTTAGCTCGGTTTTTGGGCCCGTTTTCTTTACGACTTGGCACGAATATCGAGTGCACTAACCAACCTAAGCCTCTACCCATCCACCCTTGTTCGAACCCCCTATCCACGGCCCAAATTCCATCCCCAAACACCCCCCAACCAGCCCGCGCATACAAACAACCCCCCTGTTTTGCGTGATGAATCCCGAGCCCAAAACCCGCTCCAAATACCACCAAAACCCGTACCCATTAACCCTAACCCATACCCTAGTATCCTACCCATATTATCCTAGCTTAATCACCAAGAAAACCCCTCTCAAACCCTCACAAAAGCTGCTGGACAGCAGCTATGCGTGAGCAGGCCCGACTGCTTCTCCCTCTCTTTTACCCTACTTTAACTCCTTATAAATACCACCCCTTCACCATACATTCATTCCTCGAAGTTCTCCATACATCCTACCTTCACTCACAAGCTTTAAACCTCAGAAACGAACCCTAATTGCCTCTCAAAAACCCTCCACAAAACCGACATCCAAACTGAAACAGTTTGTGTGTCCTCTTCGAAAAACAATTCGTTCCTCCTTCAAACCTCCATCAAAACTCGAGTTTCTTGTTCCTAATTAACCATATAACATCCATATATACATTAGATAAAGATTTACGAGCCAAATTGCCCTTGAGAGTACACGAAATCCCTCGAAAAACAGAGTGTTATACACTCTGTTTTCGCGGTTTGTTCCTGTCTGTCCAGTTCTGTTTGTGCTCGTTTTTCGTGCCCAATAACTCAAAACGAGCAGGGGTTGCTTTAAGATCTCTGTTCTCCTCTCTTTCTAGTTTTCAAAACATCTTTTAAATCGAATTTTCATCGTGAAACGAGGGAGAAATCACTGTTTGAAAGTTGCTGTCCAGATTCGATAAAAACGCGTGTTTGCTTTGTTTCTTCGTCGACGACGGCCTCTCGAGATAAAATCTACCATCGATTACGACCCAAGACGGTGTCAACGATACATGTAGGTTGAGGGTGCATCAAATCCTCCTTTTTCTCCCTTTTATTTCGTTTTTTTATGTTTGTTTTTTATAGTTTGTTTTTATTCGTTTATCGTTTTTGTTTATCGATTGTTTAATTAACTATGAAACTAGTTTAGTCCGAGTATGAGTTAAAGTACCACCATGAACACCGCGTTGACTTGAGATGGGAAAGAAACCGCTACATCAGTCGGTCGTACACCCCCGTCTCATTTACATATCCTCGTGTTCAAGGTAGGGCATTAATAAAACAAATTCTGACTTCGCTCTTCGCTTTTGACCCCTCTCTTCTCTCGTGTGATTCGACCTATCCCTGGACCATTTACATGTTAGTATGACCTCTGTTTGTTAACATATAACTCGTTTAGATGATATTAGATCAGTTTAATAACCTAATTAGACACATTAGGGTACATCGACATAGCTTTAAAAACCGATTAACAATTTCAGAACTTAATTGAATTCATCTTCCCTTTCACTAATTTTCTCGCTAGCATGGAAGTGCGTGCTTAACACCTTTCCATTTGCACTCGTTGACGATTTAGAATTGTACCTAACCTAGTTCGTATTTATTTAATTCAATTTGTAATTAATTAACCTTTAATTTGTTTTATTTATTTCTAATTTTTTAAAAGTCGTTTTAATTATCTTTTATGGTTCAAAATCTGTAAATTTAATTTAATGAATTTTTTCGTAATTTATTTTACTGATTTCGTAATTAAAACATAATTAACTTTGCTTTTCTACAAAAACCGTGCCTTGCACGGGTCTGTCTGACTTCTGATCCGTGCACTGCACGGGTCTGCCAGTTTTAGTTTCTTTTCTTCTTTTGTTTCTTTAATTGTTTACTAATCCTATTTTAATAAATATGGATTGGTGAATAATTTTAATAAGTTAGGTTCAATTTAATTAATAAGTTGTACCTAATTTATTTCAAGCCTTTGTACTTATTTATTTTAATTTAATTAGTTTAATTCTAATCTAATTTGTTCATTAACTAATAATTTGGCTAACATCTTTAATTAGTCTAACTTAGCTTTAGCTTTTTTGTTTACATTTGTTTCGTTTATTAAGACTTAATAGTTTAAGTTGTATTTTGTTAGTTTGTATTGTAATCTGAGTCAAAGTAATTACGATAGTTGTTGTAATTAGATTGAGTTGTAATTTATTTCTCGTTGTGTCGGCATGAAATGCCTGGGTTGTAATAGGATAGATCCCAATGGCTCCCCCATTCCTCCTAAGCCGTGTTTGCGCATTTTTTATTTCAAATCAACCAACATGCTAAAACAACTTTGACAAAGTTAGTATTCATGCATTAAACGACATAGAAATTGTTGTCACATGTTAGGGTTTTAAAACGATGTTTGCATATCATATATCGTAGTAGCTATGACCTTGTTTGAAATCCGACACTTGACTTAGTAGAGGCCGTTATCGACGGGCGGGGTTAGGTGTCCTTATGGGCTTCCTAACACGTACCCTCACCCCTTACTCAAGATCTATGGTTTGTGGATCCGTCTAAATACCATTGGATTACGAGAGTCATTCAAATCGAGTGATATAGGGTACAAGTCTTTATCTTTAATCACTCATAGTCGATTGGCTTTATGCTTTTCGATGAAAGGTGTAAAGTTGACTTGAACGGTTCCAAGTTCCCATAAAACTTGGTGGCGACTCTAATATGTCTTAATTCGATTCGAAAGAACCTCGAGTCGATTATGCCTAGTGTGGATCCCGCGGACGCAGTTCCCGAGGGCCTTGTCCACAGGTATACTTCGTATTTTAATCAGTTGATTAACGATTACCTAATAACGGTTGGCTTGCTAGAAAATTTGACGTTATTATCATACAGATGGCGGTGATAAACTGGTCCCTAAAGGTCACACCTATAGGATGTGTTTGAGAGATGTGGTTATAGAAATATAATCACATTGATGCCTTATATGACTAAACAGTTAGTCAATGTGTTGATGAGACAATTATTTAATGAAGATTAAATAATATTAGTTGAGACGAATTAACTGTCAATTCGTAAATTGAATATAATAAGTTATATTTAATTAAATGTATGTAATGTTAGCTTGGACGAATTAATCTGTTAATTCATAATTAAATGTAATCGGTTATATTTAATATCAACAAGATGAATGTGTCATAGTGGTAATAGTGAGGGTACTCAAACCAAGAGGTCATGGGTTCGATCCTCACTAGATGACAATTTATATTTAACACATTTTTACATTTTTGGAAACCGAAAATAAGGAATTAAAACTCCTTATTGTTTCGGTAATTGGGCCGGAAATTAGAGGATGAAAAATCCACCCTAATCTACCCTTATACACGGTTTAAGAGGGTGAGATGAGTGAATTCATTCTAACCTAATTTTTGCCCTAACTCAACCTTGCCTCCTCTCATCGGAAAAAAAACACAAAAAAACCTGAAAATTAATCAGTTAATTTTTGGATTGATTCTAGCAAAATCAAAGGGCATTTCTCATATCGTCTTGGGTGCAACTGATAGGAGAATATCATTGCGATATTGTTCATAGGCCATAAAAGCTAGGACCGAAGGTTATTTCTTAATCCTTTACGTTTTTTTTATGCATTTTAGTTTTATGACTCGTGATCATCCCTTTATAATTCGTTATAATCCTTAAAAATGAAGGGATGCATACAGATAAATCTCACATTAACACCATTGGCGGTAAATTAAGATATTTAAATTTTTCAACGTGATAAAATTTAACCTAAGTTTGGTTTTTTGAAGTTAACACAATTGGCGCAAAACTTAATATAAGTGTTTCTTAATTTTAGAGGGTAAGGTTATTACTAAATTATGCTGATCAAAGCTTAAAACCGATATTTTATGAAAATACGTACTAAGTTATAGTTTAGGGTTTCTAAATTTAGGGGTTAGAGTTTCTAGGGTTTCTAGATTTAGGGGTTAGGATTTCTAAGTTTAGGGTTTGTAAATTTAGGGGTTAGGGTTTCTAAATTTAGGGGTTAGGGTTTCTAGGGTTTCTAAATATAGGGATTAGGGTTTCTATGACCGATCATCGCTTAAAACCGATATTTTATTAATGTACGTACTAAGTTATGCCGATTATAGGTTAAAACCGACATTTCAAGTCAATAGTACTAAGTTATTCCGATCATATGTTATAAGTAAATGAATATTTTATGAAAATACGTACTAAGTTATGCCGATTATAGGTTAAAAATGACATTTCATGTAAGTAGTACTAAGTTATTCCGATCATATGTTATAAGTAAGTCGACATTTCATGTAAATATTACTTAGTTATGTCGATTATAGGTTAAAACCGACATTTCATGTAAATAGTACTAAGTTATACCGATCATATATTGAAAGTAAATCGATATTTTATGAAAATACGTACTAAGTTATGCCGATTATAGGTTAAAAATGGCATTTCATGTAAATAGTAGTAAGTTATTCTGATCATATGTTATAAGTAAATCGATATTTTATGAAAATACGTACTAAGTGCTACGAAGCTGCTAAACAAATGACACTTTAAAATCTATAAATTAAAATTCACTTTAAATCTACTGAGTGCTACGAAGTGTGTTCGTATTGGCCCTTCTTCGCCGCGGAGTTGGTTGTGAAGGACCTGCATCGTCGACGTTTAAAGCCCTTCTTACTGTTCTTTGCCTAGGCATTGACCCTCTACGTGCACCTCTTTTATCAACCGGATCAATTAAGGTGCCTTTTGTAGCCGGAGGTGCGTTCCTTACCATGTGGCGTTGGTTGTTCTCCTTCTTCTGTAATTTTGTACGACCCCACACCCTTGTTACATCGGAACCTACTCCCATAGCGTTCAAAGTCTCAATGCCCACATGTGCCTCTAATGCCTTCACCACCTTCGTTGATTCCACCTCATATAAGGCGTATGTCTCATCATCATGTAATGCCAGCCTATATATGTAGTTATTCTTCATTGTGACCGCAAGAGATCGCTTAAGACGTTCAGACTCACCAGGATTATAGTACCCAACAGGAAGGTGCTCGTAACCCCGAACCAAATCCTTTTGCCATCGATTCAAAATGTACTTATCAGGAATAAACTGAACTTTCTTGAGTTGTAGTACACGAATAATATGCCTGCACAATATTCCTTTAAATTCGAAAAGCTTACAAGTACAAGTAAACTCACTGTAGATACCTCATTTCTGCACCTTCCGCAAACCACCCGGTGATGATTGGGCCGCATGTTTGGTACGCGGAACGATTTATGACAGTTCGTAAGTTTATCGTCAAGTGATCTCTTAAACACCTGTGTCTACCTCTTAATTGTCATCTACGTGCCGAAACGGTCGTTTTGGCAGTAATTAAAGTACATTTGGAGTCCAGGCCTAAAACCGTCTTCATTTTCTGAAACCGAGTCGGAATGTTCTGGAATGTTCTGGATATTTCTATTCCATATTTTATAAATCTTTTAATCTTTGGCAAACAATTTCCCGTAATATTCACACAAAATATTAAGGAAAACAAAATTATTCCGTTATTCCATAAACTAAACACGGAAATCTTTCTTCCGCAGGAGGAAACCACTTGGGAAAGGACGCAGCAGGTGTTACGCCTCTTCCAAGAGACGCAGTGCTTGCTGCGCCTCTTCCCAAGTCCTTTCGTGCGTATTTTTCGTATCTTTTTCATATCTTTTCGAGATTCACTTCCAAAGTTTCTCCGAAAACTTTACTTCCTTCGTGTGATTAGTATAAATAGAGACCTTCGGTCTCACATATTTCTCACGCGAGTGTCCGCCCTTCTCTTCTCCCTTTGCATTCTAGACCACGTTTTTACTTTTTGGCACCTACGTGCTTGAACATTCAACCACATAAGCTCGGATCTTTCTGAGTACCAGCCTCGTTTTGCATGACCGACCAATTTGACCAACTCCACAATAATCAACTTAATCAATATTAGTCTTTTTTTCTCTTACGAGGGCACTTTCGTCTACATTCGAGTCGAGCATCACTAATCGTAAACTTAGTTCATCTCGTTTCGTCAAACATGTAAGTCTGAGGGTGTAAATCTCTCTTTTATTTATTGTTCTTTATTGTTGTAATCATATTGTAAGGTTTATGTCAAAAATACAATTAAAACCGATTTCTAAAACCCTTTGTTTAAACCCTTTTTACGGATTAACAGGAGACAGACGTCGAGAAGGGTCGTAGCAACTGGTGCGCCTCTTGGAAAGGACGCAGCGCTTGCTGCGCCTTTTCCTGGGGTTGTCGCCGTTCTTGCTTCTCTTCTTCTTCCTTCGTCCTCTGTTGGTTTCGTCTGTTTGTTTTCCTTCGTCATTGTTTGTTCTTGTTTCATTCGCATAATAATCTGACATATCATTAATACTTAATTAATAATTTATCATCTTTTATTCTCGACTTAAATCCCAAGTAATTCATATTTGCGGGTTTTCGTCATTAAAATCAAAATTCGGGTTTTAGAGGTTCGATTCATCAATATTGAGTCTCTGGAATTCGTCGTTGATATGTTTTTCATCTGTTGTTCATCGCGTCCATCATTAATTCGTCATATTTAACCTAAATATTTCGTTTAATCCTTAATTTGATAATTAAATCCATTCAACCATGTAATTAATTCGTAGTAATTAGTTTCATCCATGTTTATTGCTTTCATGACCATTAATCACATGTAAATAACCTGCTAATCACTTTCACCCGAGCCAAATAGTATAATCAAGCCTTAAAATCACCAATTAACATTAACGATTTGCAATTCCGGCTTCACAGCCATAACTTAGCCAAGGAACAAACGCAGCAACTGTTGCACCTCTTCCAGAGGACGCAGCTCTGCTGCGCCTCTTCCTGGTTGATTTCTGCCTCTGAACTTCCGATCTTGCTTTGACCTAGTTTATTAATTACGTATTAATTAACTACTATTCGTATTATCACCTTTAATTCCTGTTCGTTAATTTTTTTATTTATTTCTTTTCTCAAAATTATCCGTTTTAGACGTATTTTCGACATAAATCGTTTAATCCAATGTAATTATTGTAATTTTATTTGTTGTATTTATTTTTCTTGTCTTGTATTGTATTGTATGTTTCCACATGTAATCGATCCTAAATCTCAACTTTGACCCAAATGCATGTTAAATTACGTGTTTACTGACTTAGCATTAATTCTCACATGTTAAGATTAATCTAATGGATGTTGCATTGCATGCATATAATCGACAATATATCGAGTATAAACAATCTTCCCTAATCATTAGTAGAGGCCGCTATCGAGGCGGGCGGGATTAGGTGTTCGATCAAAAGAGCTTCCTAATACGTACCCTCACCCCTTACTACAGATCTCTGTGAACATCCATGTTCATTGGCCTCCACGAGAGTCATTCTAGACATAGAATGCTAAGGGTAATGAGTTCTTGGTGTTCATGTCATTACTTTGTGTCTTGACATGGCACGAGATATTCGAACGGTTTCCAATTTTCCACAATAAATTGGTGGCTACTCCACAAATGAAAACGCTTGTTCTTCCCAAGCGCCCCCGTGGGCCCATTGTCCACACTCACCGAAGTCCAAATTAGACGTAACAACAAACTTTTTTTCTCGTCGGTTCCAAAACGGTGTTGTCACCTCATCCGTTACAGTAAACTTTGAGAAATTCCCAATGTTCATATCACACTCCGCTTTGGTGTGTATAAGACCGTGTACCTCATCCATCACCAACCCGAACATGTCATTCGTGTAAGCCCTTTGGAAGACTTCCTCAGCTATGATGGTTTTATTATACGGACTTGGTTTTTCGAGACAAGCAAAGTTCAATTTTAATTCCTCCTCGACCTTGGACCTTAGTGCATTTTGATAACTATCAAGAAATTTGAACAAAGTAGTTTCAACGTTGACGTATATCTTGAAAAATCTATTCGTCTGTTCACTTCTTTGCGTAGCTGACATACCTACACAAAAAATGTCCCTCCAATACAATGGCACTTACGAATGTCGTTTTTCATAAGCCTCTATGATCCAATTATTCTCTTTAAGATCATATTTAGGGACAAAATAATGTCACGCCTCCTCAAAATCATTGCTATCTACACTATCGTCAACAATTTTCCTAAGGTCGGCATTAACTTCTTGATACCTGACAAGTTTTCCCAAATTCTTTGTTGCGTTCACATCATCATGTGCCAAAGACACCAACGGTGACGAGTATTAGTAAATACGTCCTTCATAGCTTTCTTCATCCCCTTGCATTGATCCGAGAGTATAATTGATGGAGCTATACCCATAAAATATATCCATCTCCTAAACACCCAAGTAAAGCTCTCTGCATCTTCGTGTGAAACCAAGGCGGCAGCAAGTCATCATTAGCTGATGGAGCTATACCCATACAATATACCCACACGTCTTCAGTCATCATTTCGAAACTACTAAATACAAAGGCTAATTACCCACATTTCGAAATAGGTAGTATCATTAGCTAAATTCACACATTAACAAATTTTATGATAAAACCCTAATTAGAATAACATACAAAGATTAAACAACAACACGATTTGATTAGCAATTACTAAATAAAAGAAAAGACTAAACCATTACACAATTTGTTTACCCGTTAACACAAAATGTAGCTACATAAAAATTGCATCTCCGAATGCCTTGTCCATTCCTCTACAACGACCATCGGCCCCAAACACGTTAAGTAGCTTGCCTTTCGCATCCTTCTCGATGGCATAATAAAATTCGGGATCGACTTCTTTAAGCTTAATAAATCGTTGTTCCAAAGCAGCTGCATCACCATTAATTCTACTACGTTTCCGTTCAAGATTAAGCAAGTTTCTTACATCCCGCTCACAGATACGTAAATTTTCATGCCCACCCGCTTCTCTAACTAATGTGTGGAAGTTTTTAGCAATAGAAATACCGGTAGCGTCATTCAACAAGGCTCGTCTTTCAAAATATATGTCAAACATCCTGTAACTAACCATGTGACAAGTATTTTCCGGTTTTAATTCGTGATTGTGCACCAACGAACAAGCACCACATCATTTTGCAACGATGCTTCGACAGCGAAATTGCATTTCTCAAAGTTTGCAAATGTCTTTAAACCCGTTTTGTTTGCTCGGCTTTGCTCCCTTACACAACATAATCTTATCTGCTTCATCATGTAGAAACGAGTTTGGTTCTTCCCCATACCATTGCGCTTTACACCTCAATCCTGGTACTTCTTCGTTAGTTCACTAGTTCTAATAAAAATTTAAAAGGCGTTTTTATACTCATATAAGTAACAAAATGCATCAAACTCATCTCCATTCACAAACGACATTCCTCTGGTAGGAGGATTAACGTCCAAAGAATCGGCATTGCCGCTAGTGTTTAACATATTACCTACCCTTTGCACCCATCCTCCTTCGACAATTGGAGGAGAATCGTCCAAATCATTATTCGTCTATTATGACAAATTGGGTTAATTAAAATTACTTTAAGTTAACAATATCATGAATTGTATTGGATAGTTTGACGTGTTGATACCCTAACTTAAATGGTTTCTAGTCTCTTTGCAAACATTATTCGTCTACTATGACAACCCGTGCTCAAATTACAATAACAACTGAGCCAAGGAACAGGCGCAGCAACTGTTGCGCCACTTCCAGAGGGCGCAGCTTTGCTGCGCCTGTTCCTGGTTGATTTCTGCCTCTGAACTTCTGTTCTTGCTTTGACCTAGTTTATTAATTACATATTAACTAACTACTATTCGTATTATCACCTTTAATTCATGTTCGTTAATTTGTTTATTTATTTCTTTTCTCAAAATTATCCGTTTTAGTAGTATTTTCGACATGAACCGTTTAATCCAATGTAATTATTGTAATTTTATTTGTTGTATTTATTTTTCTTGTCTTGTATTGTATTGTATGTTTCCACATGTAATCGATCCTAAATCTCAACTTTGACCCAAATGCATGTTAAATTACGTGTTTACTGACTTAGCATTAATTCTCACATGTTAAGATTAATCTAATGGATGTTGCATTGCATGCATATAATCGACAATATATCGAGTATAAACAATCTTCCCTAATCATTAGTAGAGGCCGCTATCGAGGCGGGCGGGATTAGGTGTTCGATCAAAAGAGCTTCCTAATACGTAACCTCACCCCTTACTCCAGATCTCTGTGAACATCCGTGTTCATTGGCATCCACGAGAGTCATTCTAGACATAGAATGCTAAGGGTAACGAGTTATTGGTGTTCATGTCATTACTTTGTGTCTTGACATGGCACGAGGTATTCGAACGATTTCCAATTTTCCACAATAAATTGGTGGCGACTCCACAAATGCAAACGCTTGTTCTTCCCAAGCGCCCCCGTGGGCCCATTGTCCACAGTTTGGCGACTCCGCTGGGGACAATACACTTACGTGTAGCCGAAAGGGTGAAACTTGAACAAGGTTAGGAAATAGTTTGTACAAGACAATTGTCGGTTTTCATAACTCGGTCTTCCTAGATCGTTTCATCATTCGGCCTTCCTAGGCCCGACCCAACCCATTCGACCAATCGTCCCGTCTAAACGATCCTAATTCTTATTTGGGCCTAAGGATGGATAGCGATTGACGTCATCCATACCATGGTACTTACTCTTGTTTGTATCAAGGACTTTCACTACTTGAGGAAATGGACTAGGAATCGGCCTTACTCTTGTTTGGTACGAGCCTCTCCACAGACTTCGGGTTTGATCGTTCGGTATGGCAACCCACCCTTTAAACCAAAACCCTTTTAAATGCACTCAGCATCCCGTTATAATGCTTGTATATATGCTTGTATATATACTTGTATCATATGTGATAATTTTATAAACAAAACCATGACGAAATTTTGTAAAATAAAATCCTTTTCAAAATGTAAACATCTTCAAAACAGCGCGAAATAAGTCAAAACTCTGTCCATATGTCGAGTCAAACTTCGGGCCTAATACCCATTTCAAAACCCGTGTAAAAAAACGAAAAAAATAATCCAAAAAAAAATAATAATAATAATAATAAAAAGACGTTTCTAAAACCAAAATATTTTCCAACATGTAAATGTAAATGTGTAAATTCAATTGGGCTAAGTTAGAGTCAAAATTCAAATCGACTATGTCCTAGTCGGAACTCTGTCGAGTCATGAACCCGTCTTCCTTTACATTTTGGGTCTTTTCAAAATTCAAGTCAAGTCCTAAGGCATCACGCCGTCATTTTGGACTCCCTACCCCAACTCAATTAGGATCTAAACATTTCCACACCTCGACTCACGCACTCGAGGCTAACACATCAAGTCATTCCAAAATCCGTTTCTTGAATTCTCCTAATGACACGTTCGGGACACACATACCCGAACCTCAAGTCAAGTCTGTCTTAAACAACACAAATTAGAATTAACATGTGTCATCAATCCCGTCAATAAGGTCAATCATATGAGGGTCACTCCGTCAAAGTTAACACTCGAGTCTAAAATTATAGTCAAGCACCGTGAGTCCAAACACGAGAAGTCACTCACGACATTTTCTGGATTCACAAATCAAGAGTCTAGTCATCGCGTCTCGTTGCATGTCCTTTGTTTGTTGCCTTAGTATGCGTGATCCCATGTCAAATCAAGTTGTAATGCGCATCATTTTCTTCTCGGTAGGAATTCTGCAATTTCCAATGAAAGTGTTCAAGAACGTTTATCTGTCGACGTCAAGGGACTAAGTGCTGCAATCATTAAGCTTCAGGCCAGCATCGAAGACTTGAGCGCTCATGTCATCAATATGGAAAACAAGATAGATATGATGAAACCTTTACCATCTTCTCATACCCTAAGGCCAGGGCATAGCTTCAACACGACTCACCCATCTAAGAAGGCCAATGAAGGAAAGGGAGTTAACCTCTTGCAAACTCCACCCAGAAGGCCGGGACGAGCTCATAGGGAATTCCATGACCTCGGAACCACATATGAAGTAGCTCTACAAAGACTAATTTCCCAAGGAAAACTTCATCCAATTGGTCCAACCCCAGACCCTGAAAAGATATTCCCTAGATGGAAGGGCGATTCATATTGTCAGTACCATAGAGGTAGGGGACACGATACGGAGGAATGCTTTTGTCTAAAGCATATTATTCAGGATATGATCGAGGATCGCAAGCTTCCTGTGCCACCTTCCGCCAAGAAATCCAAGAAAATCGACCCTCTTGGGTCTAATATCATTAAACATGACGAAGAATCATCTCTAGACTGTTCTCATCTCCTCGATCGTCATGATGACAAAGAAATCAATGTCCTCGAAGACGAAGATATCCAAAATGGAATGCTCATGCTTTCCATGGCCTTCGACAACAAATTTTCCAAAATAGAGGGAGTTATTGATAGCTTAAACTCTCGACTTTCCAACGTTGAAAACCAGTTCGCCGAAATGGGTAAGAAGCTTGATGCCCAACCTCTCAAGATGAAAAGTGTCCAGACAAACCCTCAACTTGACAGTCCTAAGGAGAAAGCAACAAATGGACAATCTATTCTTAGTTCTTCTCATCTGGGAATCAAAATCAACAAAGGCAACCTCATGGATCCTTCGTCAAAGAAACCTAACAACCCTCCGAGGCCATTTACAAAGGCTTCCGAAAATAAGGGCACACCTCCTAGGAAATTTACCAACATTGGTATTAGATACGCCGATGCCTTTCAGAGACTCATGGAACAACGAATGTTGAAGCCTATAGGACCTACGCCTAACCCAGAGAATAAATCCAAATTCTGGGATGAGAATGCCTACTGCAAATACCATAGAGGCAAAGGGCATGATACAGAGAAACGTTACAAGTTAAAAAAACGTCATTCAGGATATGATCGAAAGCGGGGGGTTGTCCTTCTCAACCTTTAACCTACAAGGTAGCTTAGGCGATCCTCATGGATATGCAACTTATCAGGAAACTTTTCTTGACTATTATCCTTTCAGTGTTCCCAATGATGAGGACAAGGTGCTCAAATGGGTGAATGCTCAAAGTCAGAAGCCAAAGCCAGTTGCTGGAAGAGAAAACGTTCAAGCGTGGGCCGATGATTACGAGTCTAGATCTAAGATCGAGTCGATCCGGGTCCGAGTCTGAGTCTTAGGCTTTCTATCTCATATTTGTTCTAGTATCGTTCTCCATTTTCATTTCTAGTGACAACCTGGGGGTTGTCCCACGAGTCACGTGTCTTCTCGAGTCTATGTTATTCATTTCAATAAAAGTATAATTTTCAATCCATATATTTTATCCTCTCTCTTCCTTTACCATTTCCTGTGACAACAAGAATTGATTTGAGACTTTTTTGTTAAAAAAATAATAACGACAACACATGACAGTCGATGTGAGTGCATTTAAATGATGTTCCATTCTAAGTTGTAGAGGACCTGAAACTCTGTGTTCTTTTCTTACCTATTCCACGTCTGGCAAAAGAAACCTCACTATAACCCCAGTTTAAGACAAGCATATCTCAAGAGATTCTAGGACGAATCCAGACCATTTCCCTTGTTAATAATCCACGACGGAAGGCAAGCCTATTCCCCACAATAAACAACCCGTGTTACTAAAGACCAAACCGTTTCACACCAAAGGTGCTAGTATAACCCCAAATCCATGTTATAAAAGCAAATTCAAGACGATATGAGCCACGATCAAAGACAAGGCTCAATCAAGAGAAACTAAGATCAATATCCAAGGCCACAATTATGCCCGTAATCCAAGACAAATGAGTCGAAAGAACAAGGCTCAATCAAGCAAGTCAATATCGAAAGTCAATGTCATCCTCAAAAACCGAATCAAGAATCTGAGCAAAAATCCGAAATATATTCCAGACCAAGAATCTGAATCTGAATCAAGAACAAGTCTGAAATCAAATGCTATATAGAATACTGCTGAATTCAGTATAGAACCAAGACATCAATGCTGAATGGTCAGCTAGCACCCTCACATAGCCTTTTACACATCACACACCCTAGTCCTTCTCGAGACCGTTACCAGGGAGATAGTTAGGAATTTTGAGAATCCTCTAAAACTTGTCAAATATACCCATCCTTTAGGGCCAAGACATGGAAATTTGAACCCACATCATTTTAACCTACCTTTATGTGCTCAGGCTACATCAAGCCAAGAGACTCCATTTCCAAGCCACATTACAAGCCATAGCCCCATAAAGCCTTAACTCCACAAAATCAAGCTCCAGAGACTTACTCATCAAAGCCTCTTATGTCCAAGCTCCACATTCACAATATCCAATCCAGTTTCATCTTGAACCATACACGGAGTCTTCAAATACTTTGCTACTAAGAACGGGACATACCCCAATTCATCCTTAGGGTCCACCTTTGAGTGTGCTCACGCGACAAGGAAATTTTTTTACAAACTTAATTATACCTCTTTGGTCTATGATCAGAGGGAGTTATCTCAAATCGATTCTTCGAGTCACCAAAGGAATATTACCCTTGAGACCCCTGCACTTTAAGGCCCTAACAACATAAGCTTAGGTATACACCTGAACTATGAGCATGGTTTGATTTCACCTCTTCAGGTGGATACGTAGGTAGTCCTTTCTTACACAAGAAGGATACAACCACAAAACCCAAACAAAATTAACCAAACCTCAGAACTACGATCTGGTTTGATTTCACTTCACGTGAATACGTAGGCAGTCCTCAGGGACACAACCATCCCCACTTCCAACTTTCAATCTCAATTATCAACCACCTCAACCATCAACTTTCAACCATTACAATTTTCAACCGTCCAACCTCAATTAACATCCCTTCCACAACCAACACCTCTATGCTGGGGGTTCATTATTGTCGCCCAGCCTCTTTTTACCAAAGTCCAGAGTCATCTTCTCATCCTGGGGGCTTTTCTTCCAAGATGCCACCCTTCCTTTATTCCTCTAAGTCTAGCTAGTACTCGGTCTGGATAATGACAAAGATCTTAGATCGATTCTCCAAGTCATCGTGTCTCAAGGAGGATCTCTTTTACAGCAAACGGTGGTGAAAAGATGTCCTAGTAAGACAGCTGATCCATAGCTCATGCCTTGCCTTTATGTGCCTTCATCATTCTTACAATTCTTATACCTTTGGAACTGATACGCATTGTCACCCACACTTGGCTAGGGGTTGCGCATACTTAAACAAAGTCTGTCAAAGTCATCCCTGTGTTGCGTCAAATCTAAGTTCGTGTCGCGTCAGTCCAACCTAAGTCTACATTTTGCGTCGCGTCCTAGTAGATCTGTGTCATGTCAAGTCCTATGTCTAAAGCCCATTGAACATGCATAACGCATTACAAACGACAAGCTTATTTGAGCAAGTTTTAAACAACATTTATAAAGAAACGACTTTTGCAAGCCTATGTGTTCCCTCATTCGAGGTCCATGTAATAATCGCTTACGTGCATGTATTAGATTACATTCTTGTGTGGCTACTAACCATGCAGGTAAATATCAGAAGCAGTACTTTATCAAGACTTCGCTTGTAACAACGAGCGGATTTTATCTGACGATGTTTCGACACACCTCAACAATCCCCCAGCAAGAGTTTACTGTTCTTCTCGAGACATGGAGATTCAACCACAATAATCACCCAACGAGAGTTTGCTTGAGGATAGAGATAGGTAGATTCCCCAAAATCATCGTTTTATTCCCCAATGAGAGTTTGCTTGAGGACAGAGACAGGCAGATACCCCCCAGGTGATCCTTCATCAATTTAGGTAACCCTTTTCAGAATAAACCTTCATATCTTTTAGGTAACCCTTTTCAGGATAAACCCTTCAGATCTTTCAGAAACTTACCTTAATCTTTCAGACAACCCTTTAGATACCCTTTAGGATAATCCTTCCTTGATCCTTCCTCCCTTCAGATAATCCTTTTATTTCTTCAGACACTTTCAGATAACCCTTTCAGTAACCTTTAGATAACCCCTTTTCAGTTAAGTCCCCTTTTCAGTCCTTTAGAGAGAGTTGTCCTTCAGCCTTTCCTTTAGAGAGAGATAGCCTTCAGAGTTAGCCTTCGGATATGTTAATAAGTTTCTTCAGAATCCCTGTGACCCCTAATGCCTTCAGACACCAAGTTATCTTCAGACCAAAGAGTTTTGCTGAAGCGTCTTCAGTCCCGTTTCACCCAGGGGTATCTCAGATATGATTTCTTCTTATGGCTGGCGAACCTCCTTACGTAGACTAATGAACTTTAAACGACCCTCCCCAGAAGACGACAGACTCTAAAATGTTCCCGACGACAGGTTCTTGGCTCAGACCCCTTGAGCCGCCTCGCGTCGCCATAGTCGTCAGGTTGTAATCTTCGATTGACCTGATGGCTATACTTTGACTTTCGCCTTGTCCAAGCCTCAGTCAAAGTGAGGGCTCTGTAGATATCTCATTTCTGCACCTCCCACAAACCACCCGGTGATGATTGGGCCGCATGTTTGGTACGCGGAACGATTTGTGACAGTTCGTAAGTTTAACGTCAAGTGATCGCTCAAACACCTGTGTCTACCTCTTAATTGTCATCTACGTGCCGATACGGTCGTTTTGGCAGTAGTTAGGGTACATCTGGAGTCCGGGACTAAAACCGTCTTCATTTTCTGAAACCGAGTCGGAATGTTCTGGAATGTTCAGGATATTTCTATTCCATATTTTATAAATCTTTTAATCTTTGGCAAACAATTTCCCATAATATTCACACAAAATATTAAGGAAAACCAAATTATTCCGTTATTCCATAAACTAAACACGGAAATCTTTCTTCCGCAGGAGGAAACCACTTGGGAAAGGACGCAGCAGTCTTTGCGCCTCTTCCAAGAGACGCGAGTGTTTGCCGCGCCTCTTCCCAAGTCCTTTCCTGCGTATTTTTCGTATCTTTTTCATATCTTTTCGAGATTCACTTCCAAAGTTTCTCCGAAAACCCTACTTCCTCCGTGTGATTAGTATAAATAGAGACCTTCGGTCTCACATATTTCTCACGCGAGTGTCCGCCCTTCTCTTCTCCCTTTGCATTCTAGACCACGTTCTTACTTTTTGGCGCCTACGTGCTTGAACATTCGACCACGTAAGCTCGGATCTTTCTGAGTACCAGCCTCGTTTTGCATGACCGACCAATTTGACCAACTCCACAATAATCAACTTAATCAATATTAGTCTTTTTTTCTCTTACGAGGGCACTTTCGTCTACATTCGAGTCGAGCATCACTAATCGTAAACTTAGTTCATCTCGTTTCGTCAAAGATCTAAGTCTGAGGGTGTAAATCTCTCTTTTATTTATTGTTCTTTATTGTTGTAATCATATTGTAAGGTTTATGTCGAAAATACAATTAAAACCGATTTCTAAAACCCTTTGTTTAAACCCTTTTTACGAATTAACAGAAGACAAACGTCGAGAAGGGACGCAGCAACCGCTGCGCCTCTCGGAAAGGACGCAGCGCTTGCTGCGCCTTTTCCTGGGGTTGCCGCTGTTCTTGCTTCTCTTCTTCTTCCTTCGTCCTCTGTTGGTTTCGTCTGTTTGTTTTCCTTCGTCATTGTTTGTTCTTGTTTCATTCGCATAATAATCTGACATATCATTAATACTTCATTAATAATTTATCATCTTTTAATTCTCGACTTAAATCCCAAGTAATTCATATTTGCGGGTTTTCGGCATTGAAATCAAAATTCGGGTTTTAGAGGTTCGATTCATCAATATTGAGTCTCTGAAATTCGTCGTTGATATGTTTTTCATCTGTTGTTCATCGCGTCCATCTTTAATTCGTCATATTTAACCTAATTATTTCGTTTAATCCTTAATTTGTTAATTAAATCCATTAAACCATGTAATTAATTCGTATTAATTAGTTTCATCCATGTTTATTGCTTTCATGACCATTAATCACATGTAAATAACCTTCTAATCACTTTCACCCCAGTCAAATAGTATAATCAAGCCTTAAAATCACCAATTAACATTAACGATTTGCAATTCTGGCTTCACAGTCAGAACTTAGCCAAGGAACAGACGCAGCAACTGTTGCGCCTCTTCCAGAGGGCGCAGCTCTGCTGCGCCTGTTCCTGGTTGATTTCTGCCTCTGAACTTCGGTTCTTGCTTTGACCTAGTTTATTAATTACGTATTAATTAACTACTATTCGTATTATCACCTTTAATTCCTATTCTTTAATTTGTTTATTTTTTTTTTTCAAAATTATCCGTTTTAGAAGTATTTTCGACATAAATCGTTTAATCAAATGTAATTATTATAATTTTCTTTGTTGTATTTATTTTTCTTGTCTTGTATTGTATTGTATGTTTCCACATGTAATCGATCTTAAATCTCAACTTTGACCCAAATGCATGTTAAATTACGTGTTTACCGACTTAGCATTAATTCTCACATGTTAAGATTTATCTAATGGATGTTGCATTGCATGCATATAATCGACAATATATCGAGTATAAACAATCTTCCCTAATCATTAGTAGAGGCCGTTATCGAGGCGGGCGGGATTAGGTGTTCGATCAAAAGAGCTTCCTAATACCTACCCTCACCCCTTACTCCAGATCTATGTGAACATCCGTGTTCATTGGCATCCACGAGAGTCATTCTAGGCATAGAATGCTAAGGGTAACGAGTTCTTGGTGTTCATGTCATTACTTTGTGTCTTGACATGGCACGAGGTATTCGAACGGTTTCCAATTTTCCACAATAAATTGGTGGCGACTCCACAAATGCAAACGCTTGTTCTTCCCAAGCGCCCCCATTGTCCACACTCACCGAAGTCCAAATTAGACATAACAACAAACTTTTTTCCTCGTCGGTTCCAAAACGGTGTTGTCACCTCATCCGTTACAGTAAACTTTGAGAAATTCCCAATGTTCATATCACACTCCGCTTTGGTGTGTATAAGACCATGTACCTCATCCATCACCAACCCGAACATGTCATTCGTGTAAGCCCTTTGGAAGACTTCCTTAGCTATGATGGTTTTATTATACGGACTTGGTTTTTCGAGACAAGCAAAGTTCAATTTTAATTCCTCCTCGACCTTGGACCTTAGTGCATTTTGATAACTATCAAGAAATTTGAACAAAGTAGTTTTAACGTTGACGTATATCTTGAAAAATCTATTCGTCTGTTCACTTCTTTGCGTAGCTGACATACCTACACAAAAATGTCCCTCCAATACAATGGCACTTACGAATGTCGTTTTTCATAAGCCTGTATGATCCAATTATTCTCTTTAAGATCATATTTAGGGACAAAATAATGTCACGCCTCCTCAAAATCGTCGCTATCTGCACTATCGTCAACAATTTTCCTAAGGTCAGCATTAACTTCTTGATACCTGACAAGTTTTCCCAAATTCTTTGATGCGTTCACATCATCATGTGCCAAAGACACCAACGGTAACGAGTATTAGTAAATACGTCCTTCATAGCTTTCTTCATCCCCTTGCATTGATCCGAGATTATAACTGATGGAGCTATACCCATACAATATATCCATCTCCTAAACACCCAAGTAAAGCTCTCCGCATCTTCGTGTGAAACCAAAGCGGCAGCAAGTACAACAGTACTAAAGTGATGATTTACGCCAACAAATGGAGTAAACGGCATTTTGTACATGTAATTAAAACAAAAGTGATTTAATTAAAAATAAATATTAAACAATAAATCGCATTTCCCAATACAAAAAACCAAAAAAATTAATCCATGAAACATAATAAACAATTACACAAATAAACCAAAAGGACACTACTAACAACGACACGATTACTAAACAAAATGATGAAACCAAAATGATGTATTTCCCTACTGTTAACACAAAATTGGTAGTAATGATACTCAAATTAGTAGTAATGATACTACGATTTATTAAGTAGCTGCATTATACTAATTACTAAACAAAAAAAAAAGACTAAACCACATGTCTTCAGTCATCATTTCGAAACTACTAAATACAAAGGCTAATTACCCACATTTCGAAATAGGTAGTATCATTAGCTAAATTCACACATTAACAAATTTTATGATAAAACCCTAATTAGAATAACATACAAAGATTAAACAACAACACGATTTGATTAGCAATTACTAAATAAAAGAAAAGGCTAAACCATAACACAATTTGTTTACCCGTTAACACAAAATGTAGCTACATAAAAATCGCATCTCCGAATGCCTTGTCCGTTCCTCTACAACGACCATCGGCCCCAAACACGTTAAGTAGCTTGCCTTTCGCATCCTTCTCGATGGCATAGTAAAATTCGGGATCGACTTCTTTAAGCTTAATAAATCGTTGTTCCAAAGCAGCTGCATCACCACTAATTCTACTACGTCTCCGTTCAAGATTAAGCAAGTTTCTTACATCCCGCTCACAGATACGTAAATTTTCATGCCCACCCGCTTCTCTAACTAATGTGTGGAAGTTTTTAGCAATAGAAATACCGGTAGCGTCATTCAACAAGGCTCGTCTTTCAAAATATATGTCAAACATCATGTAACTAACCATGTGACGAGTATTTTCCGGTTTTAATTCGTGATTGTGCACCAACGAACAAGCACCACATCATTTTGCAACGATGCTTCGACAGAGAAATTGCATTTCTCAAATTTGCAAATGTCTTTAAACCCGTTTTGTTTGCTCGGCTTTGCCCCCCTTACACAACATAATCTTATCCGCTTCATCATGTAGAAACGAGTTTGGTTCTTCCCCATACCATTGTGCTTTACACCTCTATCCTGGTACTTCTTCGTTAGTTCACTAGTTCTAATAAAAATTTAAAATGCGTTTTTATACGCATATAAGTAACAAAACGCATCAAACTCATCTCCATTCACAAACGACATTCCTCTGGTAGGAGGATTAACGTCCAAAGAATCGGCATTGCCGCCAGTGTTTAACATATTACCTACCCTTTGCACCCATCCTCCTTCGACAATTGGAGGAGAATCGTCCAAATCATTATTCGTCTACTATGACAAATTGTGTTAATTAAGATTACTTTAAGTTAACAATATCATGAATTGTATTGGATAGTTAGACGTGCTGATACCCTAACTTAAATGGTTACTGGTCTCTTTGCAAACATTATTCGTCTACTATGACAACTCGTGCTCAAATTACAATAACAACATTTTTTTTTTCTTTTTTTCGATTAATCTATTTAGGCTTAATTAATTTTGATTTCTATTAATCATTTACATAAACACTTACATTTTGATCTCGATTTTGATTAACGCAAACAATTGTCTAGAAATTGAATTAGGGAATCGATTAATCAATTTGGGTTATTTGAATTCGGGTTCATCCGTTTTACTAATTGAATTTGATTAGGGTTGATTAATCGAGTTGATTTTGGCAAATTTAATGCAATTGATTGATCGATTGCATTATTTAAATTAGGGTTCATAAATTTGATTAATAAAATTTAATTAGGGTTAGTTTGATTAATCGAATTGATTTAGGGTTAATTTATTGGGAATAATCTAAATCGATTTTCATTAAGTGTTAATCGATCTTGATGTTTTTTGTTTTTCAAAAATTCGATAATTCATTATTCTACAAATCTAAATAACAAAGAAATAAAAAAACTTAATGGAAAAAAACAAATAAAAAAACACCATATTCATAAATTATGCAAATTAAATGATTTTTAGAAAAGTCAAAACAAATAAAAAAAAACTTCCATAAAAAATTGTTAACTACTCTAGTTAACTTGTTAACCTAATATGATAATTTACTAATTTAACCTTACATTAACCTATAGAAGCTAACCCTAGTTTTCCACATGGCGCAATGCCATTGGTCGTGTTTGAAAAAATTCATACACCTCGTGTACGTGTACGTGTATGTGTATCACCTTCCATGTAATTGAGCATGTTCTATCGAAAATTTGTGCTTTCAAATCATTATATATATAAAAGAAAACCCCATAACTGCTGATGTGGCACAATGACAATCCAGAAAATATATTTTCCAGCCCTCTCATTAAATGGGAAAAATGGTCCATAAACTCACATAATATAAGGATTCAGTAGAAAATAGAGGGATAAAATAGTCTTTTTCTAATGTCATTAATGGCAGCAATTTTAAAGCAACTGTCATACCATCTTACATATTCCCATGGTTAATTAATTAAAGCACCAGTTCACTCCATTAACTCATTAAGCCGTTTTCATATATTCATCTCCGTGCTCTCTCATCTTACCATCCTCCAGCCACGCCAAATTTCACCGCACTCCTCTTACACCATCAATCCCAGCAGCGTCACCGGGAAATTTCAAGCCAAAAAAAGTCCAATTTTTTAAATGAGGCAAAGTAATTTAGGTTCTTCGTAAAAAAATTTGTAATCATTATTGTCTTTTGGTATTTGTTGAATATGTTTGTGTTTGTGGGTTTTGATTGATTTTTGATAATACTCTAGAATTAGATTAATGATAGTGCAAATAGTGTTATTGTGATTAATTGGGGTTTTGTGTTTGATGAATTGAATAGTGATTTTCTTAACTTAATCAGACTTTTTTATGAAGCTTTCTAAATATTTTTTGTTGAAATTAATAGTGAAGCTTTGTTTAAGAGGTATTTTGTGAAGGATAGGAGTAGGGTTGTTCAAATAGTAGTTCGACCTCGACAAACCGTCCGGAATCGGACCTTTTCACTTTCGGGTCAGCCTTCGATCCTTGAAAATAGCTCTTTCCAGTCTACGGTTTATGACCGGAGATCGGTAGTGAAATATACACGCTAGATTTCAAAGGAGAATTTATGTAGTCCTGAGAAGATTAGTAAAGTAATGCATGTTTATAGTTGTCCCATGTTTGACTCATGGGTATATCCGTATATGGGAAATAATAGGAAAGTTTATTGAAAGTTGGAAAGCCAACGGCTGTTGGTAGGCTTTTACTCTTGAGTTTTTTCCCCCCTCTTCTATAGGCCCGAGGGATTATCATCTACTATGTTGTTGATCAATGTTACACATTCATGCAAAAAGTTACTTGCATGGTTGTACTTTGTAGCACCTTTAAAGTTAGAAAACGCAATACTTCCTATAAGAGGATAAGAGTAGAGACATTGATCGAGTTAGAAGAGTAAAATAGTGAGAATGTATAAACTATGTTTTAGAAGAGTAAAATAGTTAGTGGATGTATAAAGTATGTTTTCAATAGTAGAAGAGCAAGAGAAGGGTATAGTAGTATAATGGTACAAAACAAAATACAAGAAATGCAACCACAATTATACAAGTATAGGAAAATAATGAGAACGAAGTAAGATGAAAATGTAAATAACATATACATGTACTTGAGTTTGGCTAATAATTGATAGGGTTGATACGATTAAGGTTACATGAGGCCGGTTTATTGAAATCTTACAGGGTTTGATTGTCCGAGTACAGAAAAATAGATTTGATTGTTATTAAATTTGTATTATAGATACATGTTTTTAAAATAAACAAATGAAGTTTTTTTTATATCGGTTACACATAACCGATTTTCAGACATGGATATCCGATCCAAGTGTGGAAAAGAAGAGTCACGATCATTCCGAGAGTGTCAAACTTGAAATTTGAATTAATACGCTTTGTTACACACAAAAACTATAGAGCAAAATATCGTGCAATTAATAAATCTTTACCATTTATAAATTGTCGAACAAGTTGTGTAAATGTTTTTTTTAATGAGATCTTTTGTAATAAATTTAATTTAAAACTCATTTTCGCAACTCTCCGATGAGATTGGGTCATTTTTATAAGAAACAATCTAAGAGCACATGTTAATAACACTTAATTTTTAAGATTTTTTGTCAAACACAACCTTTAAAAAAAACTTTTTGCAAATCACTACCATTAAAAAAAAGTTTGTAAAACACAACCTTTAAAACCAAAAAGTTGCGAAACACTACTTTTTGACCGCATTCCATCAGTTTAATTCATTTCCGATGTCATAATAGTTCGCACGTGTCATGTATGTTTGACTTTTTCTGTTATTTTTGTTTTCCTTCGAATTCATCCCCTCTTTCTTAATTTTTCCTCCATCTATCCAACAAACCCTTTATATTAATTCCCCCAGCAAGATTGAGAGGATAATCGCAAGGAATTAGGGTTGTTTATGAAATTGGATTATTCAACTGTAAAAATTTGGGATTGTATAAGGTGATTTAGATTTAAAATTAAGAAGTGAAGAGAGAGGGAAATAAAGTGGAGGGAGGAGTCATTACACATTCACACGTGATACAATATTTTTTTTTTAGAGATGATTGAGCAATTACACAATTCTCATTTGTGACGGACAATCACAAGCTTGTGACGGATCAAATAATACCCCACATGGGTAGATAAAGACAAATGATTTGTAACTCCTAGGCACTCTATTTTTTCTAATTTATCCATGTGGGTGATATTTGACCCGTCATAAGTTATTGTCCTTTTATATCCGTCACAAGAAGTGTTGAAGGCAATATTCCGAGAATATTGCACATAGGCACAAAATCAGCATATAGGCTAAGAATATTGCACATAGGCACAAAATCAGCACATAGGCTTATTCTTAGCATGTAAATCCTGTAATTTAGGAATAGCTATACGGAAACAATTAGATTTGATTCCCCGCAATAATCTCGTTTAGGTTGTATATATTGACAACTAATTTGTGCAATAGAACAAGCAGAAAAACACATTCAATATTATTCTTTGTCAAAATTCTATATGGTATCAGTTGGGTTTCGAATTCTCGAATCCTAAACTATGTCAGGCGATTTAATCATACCGAATTCTTCAACGCCGCATATCACCAAACCCATCTACGCTCTTTCCAATTCCGATGGGGTCTCAGCCAAAATTACTCACGTAGTGCTGAAAGGCTCTAATTATGCGGAATGGTCCAAGGGTTTTCGCAATGGTTTGGGGGCAAAAAGGAAGCTCGGTTTCGTTGATGGTTCTCTCAAGAAGCCCCAGGTTGATTCGGAGGATCTGGATGATTGGTCTACGGCCAATTACACGGTGATCGCATGGATTTTCAATACAATAGATCCCACGATTCGATCATCGATCTCATATCAAGACACGGCTGTCGAATTATGGGACGACATTCGTACTCGCTTTTCTCGTGGTAATGGCATTAAGGTCTATCACTTGGAGTCGGAGATTGCAGACTGTAAGCAAAAAGACGAAGAGACCGTGATGGATTTTTAAGGCCGTTTAAAGAAGCTTTGGGATGACGTCAACGATTATGACGCCCTTCCTACCTGTGATTGCTCCGGTTGCCAGTGCCATATTTCTGTGAAACTGCGGCACCGTGAGACTCGGCAGACCCGTCAATTCTTAATGGGTCTTATTCCGTTCTATGCTACTGCGCATTCTAGAATTTTGGGTACTGATTCTTTACCCTCTTTAGATTCTGTGTATTCCCGCATTGTCCAGGAGGAGGAGGTGCGTAATCATACCCAGGAGAGTACCACGGCCATGACTCTTGCTCTTCAAGGCCGTGGGCAGGGGTCCGGTGCTAAGCAGGGGAGGCCACATCTCAAGTGCTCTCATTGCAAAAAGCCTGGTCACAGTGAGCCACACTGCTGGGAGAAACACGGGTATCCCGAAGGACGTGAGCCTCGGTCTGGTGGAGCCTCCGGCGGTGCAGTAGGCAGTTCCTCGTCTGTTAACACCAATGCGGTGTTCGGTGAGCCTGCAATCGATGTAAATCATATCCGTCTCCATGGTAAGCACGCAATCTCTTGGATCATTGATACAGGTGCCTCTACACATGTTTGTGGTAATATTCAATTGTTAGAAGAGTGGGTTTCCATTACACCGCTGGCAGTGGGTCTCCTTAATGGTGCTCATCTTAAAGCCACACATCGAGGCAAAGCGAGAATCAACGCTGGCCTCGTGTTGCTCGATGTGCTTTACGTCCCAGATTTCACTTGCAATTTATTATCGGTTTCACAATTGCTAATTTCACAAAAATTGTGTATTCAATTCACTAATTTAAATTGTGTTATTCAGGACCCTACTTTGAAGACGAGGATTGGTGAGGGTGCACTCGCGGATTGTCTCTACCATTTGCCTATGGATACTCTGAGACGTGTTAATGCAATCGAAGATGCTGGGAATGTCGATCTTTGGCACAAACGGTTAGGTCATCCATCTTTAAAGGCAATGGAGTGTCTTTCGTCTATTAGAAATTTTAAGCATTATTTGGTCAATAATAAACATTATGATATTTGTTTTCGGGCGAAACAAACTCGGTCCGTTTTTCCGTTAAGTACTAATAAAGCAGCACATTTGTTTGAAGTTTTGCATTGTGATGTTTGGGGTCCCTATGATCCGAATCAGGCTTGTGGGTCGCGTTATTTTCTTTCACTTGTTGACGATTTTTCTCACAATGTGTGGGTTTTCTTAATGAAATCAAAGGATGAAGTAACTCGACTTATGAAAGAATTTTTCGCGTTAATTAAGTGACAATTTAATTCTACTATTAAATGAGTAAGGAGTGATAATGGGACGGAATTTAAACCCCTAATTCCTTATTTCCGTGAGCAAGGTATGATTTTTGAAACGTCTATGGTCAAAACCCCTCAACAAAATGCTCGGGTTGAACGCAAGCACCGTCACATACTCAACGTGGCTCGTGCTTTGAGATTTCAGAGTTCTTTACCGACTGAGTTTTGGGGTGAGTGCGTCTTAACAGCTGCACATTTGATAAATAGGACACCTGTGACACCCTCATACTCCGAGTGCCTTACCAGGACCACCCAGGTATAAGAACGTCACCATCTCGGTTTCCCGAGGCAATGATAATCAAAAGATAATAACGAAACATAATTTAAATAGTAATAAAGTTTAAGTGATTACAAACCTAAACCAAACTGATAAAATACGATACAAGTTCTCCAAAAACGAAATGTCTAAAAACTAAACAACAATGTCTGACAACAGCGAAAGACTCTTCTAACTGCAAGTGATGACTCATCCCAGCTAGCCCATAAGCACCATATCAAACCTGCTCAACAACTGCTCACCATCCCCGAATGGATCACCACAGTTTTATAAAACAATTAAACGGGTCAGTACTAATTACACGAAAACAAGATACAATACAATTATTACCAAACAGCACAATCGTCACATCAAACCCCGGTCTCCATAAATAATCTCCACGTAGCTGACTACACACTAAAGTGTGTAGTTCTGCCAGAGTACCCATCGCAACAGATACTCCACACCGCCAGTGGGGGACCGCAGCCGTACCCACCAAATCCCCGCTCTCCATCGAGCGATAAACCCAAGTCCATTAATGTGCACATCCCTTCTGTGGCGGGTTCTACAGAAGGCGAATCATGGGCGTGAAGCCACTCCCGCAAGTGACTCCACTCAGCCAGGGACACGCCCCAAAGAACACATACAGATAAACAGCAATCACAATACAATCTCCACAACCGTCTGAAACAATTAACAATACTAACTACAACACAATTCACCACACATATCATGTAACTAATACTGAGTAGGGAAAACCCTACCTGAAATGCAATCACAAACAGCAGACGATCTAGCAGCTGTCTCAAAAACGCTCTTCTACGAATCCTCCTCCTATTCACATAATCATATAATTACTAACGATCACAATAACCATCAAAACCCCCCAATCCCCCAAATTAGGGTTTAAAAAAAGTTCATTAAATGCTATAAACTTTGTACGTAGATCTTACCCTCGACGCAAGGATCACAAGGACACAAAGAATGATGAAATCCGACCTCTCAAGCTCCGGGATTTGACAATAACACGGATGATGTGAATAACGTAATCTCAATCTCCTTTTTAAGATTATTAGGTTTGTAAAAGTGTTTAATAAAGATAACGGTATGAATTATATACTAATCCGTGTTATTAACAAAACCCGTCGAAATAATACCCGTTTACCAACCTACTCGACCGAGTAACTAACGTACTCGATCGAGTGCCACTTACTCGATCGAGTACCCAGGCTACTCGATCGAGTACCCTACAGGCAGAACACTGTTTCTAAAATCAAAACACCCTTACTCGACAGAGTAAGGCCCACTCGATAGAGTACCCAGAGACTCATAAACCGTAGTATTACAGTCTTCCCTCCTTAATAAGAACTTCGTCCCCGAAGTTCAAAACACAACAAAATAAAAACATACTACCACACTCCCCACACTACAACCAAAACAAAACTCAACACGAAAACTCCGACACATGCTACCAACCCAAACTCAACCCGACACAACTCACTACTAACTATACCAAAAACAACATAAAAAGATGCAAAAACTCTTCGCGATCATCTCTTACCCCCCCTAAAAGAAACAAGGTTACGTCCCCGTAACCATACATACCTGATCAAAAACAAACGGATAGCACTCTCTCATGGACTCCTCTGCCTCCCATGTATCCTCCTCAACCTCATGATTAGACCAAAGAATCTTAAGCAAGACTGTCTCGCCATTTCTAGTTTTCCTAACCTTCCGGTCAAGAATCTGCTTAGGCACCTCAAGTTAAGACAAGGACTCATCTAACTCTATGTTCTCTACCTCTAATACATGTGACAGATCACTCACATACTTCCACAGCTGAGATACATGAAACACATTATGCACCTTATCCAAAGAAGACGGTAAAGCCAAACGGTAAGAAACCTCTTCAACCCGGTCTAAGATCTCATATGGTCCTATGAACTTCTGGCTCAGCTTGCCTTTCTTTACAAATCTCATGACCCCACGTATAGGAGACACTTTCAGAAGAACCTTATCCCCAACCCGAAACTCTATATCCTGGCGATGTAGATCTGCATAACTCTTTTTCCTATCCTGAGCTGCTCTCATCCTTTCCCTGATCATCTTAATCTGCTCAACCATCTCATGTACCATCTCTGGTCCCAAAACCACTGCCTCAGCACTGTCGTCCCATCAAATCGGACTTCTACATCTCCTCCCATATAAGGCCTCAAATGGCGCCATGCCAATACTAGTGTGATAGCTGTTGTTGTAGGAAAACTCGATCAAATCTAACCTCTGCTCCCAGCTACCACCAAAATCCATCACACAAGCTCGTAACATATCCTCAAGAGTCTTGATAGTTCTCTCTGTCTGACCGTCTGTCGCAGGATGAAAAGCTATACTCATCTTCAATGTCGTTCCCAAGGACTCTTGCAACTCTTTCCAAAACCTTGAGATAAACCTCGAATCTCTGTCAGATACTATGTCCTTAGGCACCCCATGTAACCTTAGCACATTCTTCCGATAAGCCATAGCTAATTGTGCCTTAATCCATGTATCTTTCATTGGCACAAAATGAGCTGACTTGGTCAGTCGATCCACTATAACCCATATCATGTTGTTACCCTGCTGGCTCTTTGGCAAACCCACGATAAAATCCATGGAAATGGATTCCCACTTCCACTCAGGTACCTCTAAAGACTGAATCTTACCTTGTGGTCGTCGCTGCTCCCCTTTAACTCTCTGACATGTCAAACAACGGGCCACAAACTCAGCTGTTTCTTTCTTCATCCCAGGCCACCAGAAAGTCTTCTTTAAATCCTTGTATAGCTTGTCACCACCTGAATGTACCGAATATGGTGTAAAATGTGCCTTTGTCATGATTGCCTTTTTCAGCTCCTCATCATTAGGGACACACCACCTCCCATCAAAACTCAAACTATCGTCTGTATGAATAGAGAATATAGACACTGTCCTTTTCTCTACTCCAGCTCTCCACTCCACCATCTTAGGATCTAACACCTGTTTACCTCGAATATCATCATATAGATCAGGCTGCACTGTCAAATCTCCCATGGCATCCCCTTTATGGATCATATGTATCCCAAACTTCCCAACCTCATTTCTCAACCTCATCAAGGATATAGTTGTGCACAAAGAATGTACACTCATCCTGCTCAAAGCATCTGCAACTACATTGGCCTTCCCTTCATGGTAGATAATATCCATGTCATAATCGACAATCAACTCCATCCACCTCCTCTGTCTCATGTTCAACTCCTTTTGAGTGAAGATGTACTTGAGACTCTTGTGATCAGAAAATACCTTAAAGGTCACCCCATAAAGGTAATGTCTCCAAATCTTGAGAGGAAACACAACTGCACCCAACTCTAGATCGTGTGTAGGATAGTTCTCCTCATAAGGCTTCAATTGCCTAGAAGCATTGGCAATCACTTTACCGTTCTGCATCAACACACATCCCAACCCATTCTTTGAGGCATCAGCATAAACCTCAAAGTTCTCACTCCCTTCAGGTAATGCTAAGATTGGAGTTGTGGTCAAACGCTCCTTTAATGTCTGGAACGCCGTCTCACAACTTTCATCCCAACGAAACTTGTTCTCTTTCCTCATCAAAGCTATCATAGGTCTAGCAATCTTGGAGAAATCTTTCACGAACCGTCTGTAATATCCAGCTAAACCCAAGAAACTCTTGATCTCAGCTACATTCTTTGGTGCTTCCCACTTGGCAACTGCCTCAATCTTTGCAGGATCCACAGCTACCCCTTCCTTTGAAATCATATGCCCCAGAAAGGCAACTTTCTCTAACCAGAACTCACACTTGGACAACTTGGCATACAACTCATGCTCCCTCAAAGTATGCAACACAATCCTGAGATGCTCCTCATGTTCCTCCTTAGTCTTAGAATAGACTAATATGTCATCGATGAAAACCACTACAAACTTGTCCAAAAACTGACTGAAAACTCTGTTCATCAAATCCATAAACACAGCAGGTGCATTAGATAACCCAAAAGGCATCACCATATACTCATAATGGCCATACCTCGACGTGAAGGCTGTCTTTGGTATGTCCTCCTCTTTAATCTTCACCTGATGGTACCCCGACCTCAAATCAATCTTGGAAAAGACTGATGCACCACTCAACTGATCAAACAGGTCATCTATCCTTGGCAAAGGATACTTGTTCTTCACCGTCACTCGGTTCAACTCCCTGTAATCTATGCACAACCTCAGGCTCCCATCTTTCTTTTTCACAAACAGAACTGGCGCTCCCCAAGGTGATACACTAGGTCTAATGTATCCCCTCTCTATCAGATCATCTAGCTGCTTCCTGAGCTCCTCCAACTCCTTAGGACCCATCCGGTATGGTGCCTTAGAGATTGGCCCCGTCCCCGGTTTCA
This sequence comes from Silene latifolia, assembly GCF_048544455.1. Classification (NCBI taxonomy): domain Eukaryota; kingdom Viridiplantae; phylum Streptophyta; class Magnoliopsida; order Caryophyllales; family Caryophyllaceae; genus Silene; species Silene latifolia. The sequence goes on from NC_133531.1 coordinate 28,838,365, forward strand.
GCTCCACACTGAAATCTATCTCCCTCTTCGGTGGCAACCCCGGAATCTCCTCTGGAAAGACATCTGGAAACTCCCTCACAACTGGTATCTGATCAACTGTCGGACTCTTTATCCTGTCATCTCTCACATGGCACGAGATCACCGGGCACCCCTTCCTCAGATAGGACTTCAAGGTCACAGCTGCAATCAACTTAACTTTGGGTTTGACAACAAACCCAAAATAAGACACACTAATGCCCTTAGGACCTCTCAGAGACACTTTCTTTTGATGACAGTCTATCTTAGCTTTGTACTTTCCTAACCAATCCATCCCGACTATCATCTCAAACCATCTGAAGGAAACTCTAGCAAGTCTACAGGGAGATCGACTTGCCCAACTATCATGGATACACCTCTATAAAACCTCCCACACGATACAGACTCACCCGAAGGTATAAAAACTTCCTCTCTTACACACTAATACTCTCTCAGACCCAACTGTTTAACATGACTCGAAGATACAAACGACTGTGATGCCCCCGAATCAAACAAAACAAAGGTATAAACACCGTTAACAAGAAAAGTACCAGTGATAATATGAGCGTCGTCCTCAGCTGCTTTCTTCTCCATCATGAACAGATTGCCACTGGTCTTCTGCCCACCTCCCTGGACAGTACTAGATGAAGTAGCCGGTTTAGCACCCGACCCCTGGTTGTTGTTGGTGTTCATAGCAGGTTTCTGATAAGAGTTACCGCCATTGCGATTGCCCCCACCGTTGTTGCTCTGACCTCCCCTGTTGTTCCATGACCCAGCTGGTCTATTTCTCGCATAACTCTGTGCAAGACCCTGAGAAAAGCTCCTCTGTCCCGGCCTCTGAAAACCTCCACTCACCGCACTGGTGCACTCATGTCTCTTGTGGCCCATACCGCCACAGTTGTAGCAGGTCATACCCCAGCTACCCCCACTACTACCACGGCCTCTCCCGAAAGAAGCCCCAGCACTAAACCCCGAGCCCGATGAATATGCTCTCGCCTGAGTGTGGTTACCCTTCTTATAGTTGGATTGGCCACCTCCCTCACTCTCAGCCTTTCTTTTCTCAACACCTCTCTCTCGGGCCATCTCCACTAGCCGCTCAGCCCTCCCAACTCTCTCATAAGCTTCTTTAACATCTGTAAGGACTCCCACAGGTAACTTCTCCATGATCTTGGGGGTCAACCCCTTCTCAAACCTCGGAGCTAGGTTCTCATCACTCAATCCCATATCCTGAGCATACCTAGCCTTCTCATTAAACTGTCGGTAGTACTCAGCCACCGTCACGTCAGCTGTCATCTTAAACCCATCGAACTCCTCTCTCAACTTACTCCTCACATGCTTCGGCATGAACTCTCGCCTCATAGCCTTTCTAAACTCTTCCCAAGGAATAGAAGGTAACCCCTGCCTCGCATACATATCCCTAGCGTTCACCTTTACCGTGTCCCACCACTCACCTGCCGCCTCCCTCAAGTAGAACGCAGCTTGTTCCACTTTTATCTCATCTGGGCAGTACACCAAATCCAAGATGTTCTCCATCTCTCTGTGCCAATTATCCAGAAGAATTTGCTCCCCGGTCCCCTTGTACTCTTTTGGGTTAAACCTCGCTATGTAGAGACTAATCTTTGAATGATCAACATCCTTATCCTTCCCCACTCTCTTTAAAGCTTCTGTAAGAGCATCTTGGTGCTCCAACATCTTAACTATGTCATTGGTGGTCATACTCTCAGCTCTAGCATTTAGGGCGTTTCTCTTTCGCGGCATCTTGTAACTATATAAGAAAAGGTAGATATAAACACGCATACTATAACCCAAGACACGTATACAACCTGCACAGACCCCACTCGATCGAGTACCAGAACCCACTCGAGGAAGTTGAGGCCACTCGATCGAGTGCCCAACCTACTCGATCGAGTGCCTCGACTCCAGAACCTAATCAGACTCCTGCCCAAAAACATACTCGACCGATCTGACAAGACACTCGATCGAGCGGCCCCAACTCGATCGAGTGCCCCTATGTACTCGATCGAGTACCCAAAAACACGGTTCTGTCCAGAAAACATCAAACTACCTACTCGACCGAGTCACACCCACTCGATCGAGTACCTCACCCACTCGATCGAGTGCCCCCTACTCGATCGAGTCATGCAGACTCGTATAAACTACCCGCATGTTCATCTCACTTTCCCAACATAATATACAAGTTTTATAAGTTTAACAAAATAACTTAACTACACATGCAAATACGCGCAACTCCTTATATAATCATTGAAACGATCTATTCATGTTATCAAAATGCCACATTATAAACACGCAACATACTTTTCATTCAATTCAACATGCAAACACGTCTCCTTCAACTTTTATCCATACTTCCAACTCTCCACATCCAACATCCAATGGTTCACTACACATGCTATCAGGTACACATACAGAACAAAAGACAACACTTACGACCCTGACACGTACCCCCATGTGACCGGTTCAAAATTGCAAGGCGAGTTCGCGACTTTAGGACGTCTCCCAAGCCTTTGCATTAGCTCCTACAACTTTTACCCCGGGTTCATTTTAATTGACTCCCTATGTTCATTAGATTCATTGATTACAGGTTTCAGGATCGTCGCTCTGATACCACTTTGTGACACCCTCATACTCCGAGTGCCTTACCAGGACAACCCAGGTATAAGAACGTCACCAACTCGGTTTCTCGAGGCAATGATAATCAAAAGACAATAACGAAACATAATTTAAATAGTAATAAAGTTTAAGTGATTACAAACCAAAACCAAACTGATAAAATACGATACAAGTTCTCCGAAAACGAAATGTCTAAAAACTAAACAACAATGTATGACAACAGCGGAAGACTCTTCTAACTGCAAGTGATGACTCATCCCAGCTAGCCCATAAACACCATATCAAACCTGCTCAACAACTGTTCACCATCCCCGAATGGATCACCACAGTTTTATAAAACAATTAAACGGGTCAGTACTAATTACACGAAAACAAGATACAATACAACAATTACCAAACAGCACAATCGTCACATCAAACCCCGGTCTCTATAAACAATCTCCACGTAACTAACTACACACTAAAGTGTGTAGCCCTACCAGAGTACCCATCGCAACAGATACTCCACACCGCCAGTGGGGGACCGCAGCCGTACCCACCAAATCCCCGCTCATCTCCATCGAGCGATAAACCCAAGTCCATTAATGTGCACATCCCTTCTATGGCGGGTTCCACAGAAGACGAATCATGGGCGTGAAGCCACTCCCGCAAGTGACTCCACTCAGCCAGGGACATGCCCCGAAGAACAAAGACAGATAAACAGCAATCACAATACAATCTCCACAACCGTCTGAAACAATCAACAATACTAACTACAACACAATTCACCACACATATCATGTAACTAATACTGAGTAGGGAAAACCCTACCTGAAATGCAATCACAAACAGCAGACGATCTAGCATCTGTCTCAAAAACGCTCTTCTACGAATCCTCCTCATATTCACATAATCATATAATTACTAACGATCACAATAACCATCAAAACCCCCCAATCCCCCAAATTAGGGTTTAAACAAAGTTCATTAAATGCTATAAAATTGGTACGTAGATCTTACCCTCGACGCAAGGATCACAAGGACACAAAGAATGATGAAATCCAACCTCTCAAGCTCCGGGATTTGCCAATAACACGGATGATGTGAATAACGTAGTCTCAATCTCCTTTTTAAGATTATTAGGTTTGTAAAAGTGTGTAATAAAGATGACGGTATGAATTATATACTAATCCGTGTTATGAACAAAACCCCTCGAAATAATACCCGTTTACCGACCTACTCGATCGAGTAACTAACGTACTCGATCGAGTGCCACTTACTCGATCGAGTACCCAGGCTACTCGATCGAGTACCCTACAGGCAGAATACTGTTTCTAAAATCAAAACACCCTTACTTGACAGAGTAAGACCGACTCGATAGAGTACCCAGAGACTCATAAAACCGTAGTATTACAACACCAACTCGAGTTTTACAGGGAAAAACACCGTTTGAGTTGCTCTTCGGTAAACCGGCTGATCTCAATTTACTTCGCATTTTCGGGTGTTTAGCCTATGCTAAGAATTTACACCCAGTCGATAAATTTGATAGTCGTAGTCGGAGGTGTGTTTTTCTCGGATATCCTTTAAGTAAAAAAGGTTGGAATCTATTTGATCTTGAGACGGGTACTTATTTTCAGTCACGTGATGTGAGCTTCGTTGAAAACATTTTTCCTTTTGCGCAAAAACCATAGGAGGGTTCAAATGATGCTGTAAGTACTAATGGGGAGCCCTCTGTTCCCGACGACGACGACCCCATTTCCGCTGCTGTCAGTTCCCGTGTAGTAGACAGTGGGGAAAGTCCGTCTGATTCTGGTAATGTCGAGGAATAAGTTGACAGTGGTCCTGGTTCTTAATATATTGAGCACGAAAATGGGTCAGAAATAATTACTGAGGAAGGTGGGGAAATTCCGACATAAGGAGCTCTTGGGCGTGGGAAGTGAGATAAAATTCCGAATAAAAATCACAAAGACTATGTTCGGTGGGATTGCATTAACACGTCCTTGGATGAGTCACTCTCCGCCAATTCCGTCTCAGGTAGTTCTTATCCTTTAACTCATTTTGTGAATTACGATAATTTTTCGCATCCGCATCGTCATTTTCTTGCAGCTCTCACTCGAGATATTGAACCCAAATCCTTTAAGGAAGCAATAGGTGATGTTCGCTGGCGAAAAGCCATGGCCGAGGAAATCGTTGCACTTGAAACAAATAATACTTGGATAGTGAGTGATTTACCATCCGGGAAAGTCGCAATTGGGTGTATGTGGGTGTTCAAAATCAAACACAAATCTGACGATACTGTGGAACGGTTTAAAGCACGTCTCGTGGTACTCGATAATTACCAAGAAGCGGGTGTTGACTTCACTGAAACGTTTGCTCCGACGGTTAAGATGGTCACCGTGCGCACTTTTTTAGCCGTCGCAACTATTAAGAAGTGGGAATTACATCAAATAGATGTGCATAATGCTTTTCTTCACGACGACTTGTCGGAAGAAGTATATATGCGCATGCCGCCTGGCTTTAGTAAAGGGTTTGAGGGTAAAGTTTGTCGTCTTCGCAAGTCACTATACGGCCTCCGTCAAGCTCCGAGGTGCTGGTATGCTAAACTTGCTACGGCTTTATCTTCTTATGGTTTTATTATGAGCGCTTCCGATAATTCTTTATTTACTTTCCGCAAAAATGGAGTTGAGGTGCACATTCTTGTTTATGTCGATGATTTAGTTATTGCTGGAAATGATACACATGCTATTTCTAAATTTAAGTCATACTTAAGCAAGTGCTTTTATATGAAGTATTTGGGGAAATTGAAGTATTTTTTGGGTCTTGAAGTTGCCCATAGCTCGAAGGGACTATTTTTTTGTCAACGAAAATACACCCTCGACTTATTATCTGAAACGGGTCTTCTTGGTTGTAAACCCGTTAGTGTTCCCATGGAAGAAAAACACCAACTTGCTCTTGCTAAAGATGCTCCTCTTGAAGATGGCGCAAAGTATAGACGGCTGGTTGGTAAACTTATTTAGTTGACTCTCACCCGACCCGATATATGCTACTCGGTCCATATTTTGGCACAGTTCATGCAAAAACCGACACCTACTCAATGGGAAGCGGCATTACGGGTTGTTCGTTATTTGAAAAATAATCCGGGTCAAGGTATTATCTTTCGTGCTTATTCGGTTTTAAAGCTTGAAGCCTATTGTGATGCGACCTACGGCAGTTGTTCGATTACTCGTCAATCCATTACCGCTTACTTCTTTTGTTTGGGTGGCTCTCCTATCTCCTGGAAAACGAAAAAGCAAGCCATGGTCTCCTTGTCCTCTACCGAAGCTGAATACCGGGCCATGACAGCCGCCACATGCGAAATTTTATGGTTGAAGGGTTTGCTTGACGGGATTGGTATTCCTATTCATGAGCCAGTTCGGTTACACTGCGATAATCAGAGTGTCATGCACATTGCCAACAATCCGGTATCTCATGAACGCACCAAGCACATAGAGATTGATTGTCACTTCATTCGTACTCACATTCGCAATGGTGTTGTGCTACCGTGCTATATTCACACTCAATCTCAACTTGATGATATACTCACCAAGGCCTTGGGACGTCCACGGTTTAAAGTTTTGCTTGACAAGTTGGGCATTTCCGACTCCCATGCTCCAACTTGAAGGGGGGTGTTGGAGGCAATATTCCGAGAATATTGCACATAGGCACAAAATCAGCACATAGGCTAAGAATATTGCACATAGGCACAAAATCAGCACATAGGCTTATTCTTAGCATGTAAATCCTGTAATTTAGGAATAGCTATACGGAAACAATTAGATTTGATTCCCCGCAATAATCTCGTTTAGGTTGTATATATTGACAACTAATTTGTGCAATAGAACACACAGAAAAACACATTCAATATTATTCTTTGTCAAAATTCTATAAGAAGACTTATTGGAGTAATTAATTGTGAGTCATCAACGGATTTTTATTAATTGGGTCAAACTCCGGCCTAAAAGTAGTGATTCGCAACTTTTTGTTTTTTAAAGGTTGTTTTACAAACTTTTTTTAAGGATTAATTAATAGGAATAATCCATACTATGTACGCCCTTTCTATAATAATCCAAACTACGCTTTAACTCACTATAATCCTAACTATTCCACTCCCTTCCTTGACTGAACTTGGTCGTTTTAATTACCTCTGAAAGCCTGTCACTCCTTATTTCTATTCCTCCTTCCCCTTCGTCATTCTTTCTCTCTCTCTCTCTTCTGCAACTTTTTTTTTTCTCTTCCTCTCCTCTTCATCCTCTTCCTTGAACCCTTTTTTTTCTTTCATTCCTAAATATCATCTTCATTTTAAAATAAGTATTGCTCTTTCACATACAAGTTTCACTCTATCACATACGCAATTTCCAATTTTACTCTTCACATTTACTACTCCACATTTTCCCATCTCTCATTTTCCTTTCAATTGTCAAAAATTTAAAAAGTAAATTAAAATTGAAAAGCACCCCACCACCACCCCATTCTTTGTTGGACAACCATTGTTAGCTGAATGACAACCACCATCCCCTGCCAAACATGTTGTCAACCCATACCGGACTTCCTATAACGTCACCTAAACACACACCCTTACCGGACTATCCCGTTGTTGTGTAGACCGGCACCCTTCTTGACCCTATCACCTTTTCACCACCTCTAATTGGGGAAAAAACCTAAATTAAAAACAAACCCTAACTTGAAAAAAAAAAGTTAATTTAACGGAAAAAATAGCCGATGTGATTTTAATTTTAAAAAGGAGTAATTACTTGTTTAATATGCAATTTAGATAACCGAACTCTGGAAGCGAGTACCATGAATGACCTCCTAATCAAATCAACGAAAGAAATGCTTTAGTGGCCTAATATTTGTAAAACATATTCAATACAATTGTTGGCAATTGGCCAAATCAACGAAAGAAATGAGTACATGAATGACTTCTTAATTACTTGTTGATAATTATTGAGTTAAGCGAGTACAATTATTTCTACCTCCATTTAAGGTGAAAAAAATTGAGTTAAGTTTTGAGAAGGAGAGAAGAGAGAGTTTTGGATTGTTTGGTTAAAGGGTAGCGTATGGAAAATTAATGAAAAAATGTATGTAATTGAGTAAATTCCGTATGTGAAAGAGTAACACCGTTTTAAAATTTAACTTACCTTCTTTTTTTAGTGTGCATTTTTAGTTATCTGACTCCATCCCCTTCTTAATTGTTTGTCATGTTAATCTCTCCCATTCAACCCTCCTCCATCACCATATCACAACCACCTCCACAACCGCTATTGTCCACCCACAATCACCACTACACAACCGCTACCCCGACTCACGGACCTCATACGACCACCATAACAACGCAACTCCACAACCGTCCTAATCCCAAAGTAACGTTTACTACCCGATTAAAAAGGGAATCTAAGGTTTAAAAAAATCACGGTTTGATTTTGTACTTCACAATCTCCTTCATTTTGTTTTATTTGGTGCCTGAACACGTAAATCGAGTGGGTTGACTTGAACAATGGTGGTGGTGGCACCACTATCGCCTCAGATACAGGTGGGTCGAGCCGATGACGCCTCGAATGGTGGGCAAACGTGCTGCTGGTTGTCAATGGGTTGCTTGGTAGTTGTGGGTTAATGTCAGGTAGGGTTATTGGTGATGGAAATGATGGTAAAGATCGTGAGTTGCCATGGTCTTATGAATATGATGGTGGAATGACCATTGATGAAACACATGATAGTTTGTGCGTAAAAATTTGGGAAATTTTTGTATTTCGGTGAGGATTGCTAGTGACGGGTTAATTGCTTTAGTTTAAGTTAAGTTTTACGAGTAGGTGAGATTGTGAGAAAAAAAATAGAGAGAGATATATATGATCATTTATGCATAGGTTACCTGAATAACAAGTAGCGGGTCATTTGGGGTAATGTCGGAAAAGAGGGGGATAGTTAGGATTATAGTGAGTTAAAGTGTAGTTTGGATTATTATAGGAACGGCGTCCATAGTATGGATTATTCCCATTAATTATTCCTTTTTTAAAAGATAATGCTTCGTAAAGAGTTTTTTTTAAAGGTTGTGTTTAACAAAAAAATCCTAATTTTTATAAGAAATTTATCATTTAAGTGTTAATTACATGTGCCTTTAGGACACATTTATAGAAAATAATCCATATAAGAAATGTATAAAATTTGATTTGAACTATTAGTGTTAACGGTGAAAGATTGAGTTACTTTTGAGAGAAAGAATAAAAGTTCGGTGATTGTTTTTATTTTCAAAAAAATTAGCTAATAATAATAATTATTAGATATGCCGTTTTCACAATTTTATCAGATATTTTATTTAAAAATATAAAATAATCTCGTGAATTTTCACGAGTGTTATACTAGTTATACATTAAAGATTTGACATAAGGAATCATTTGAATCGTAGGACTGTCACTGTAGGAGGTTTGGGTCGATGAATGCTTAACTGTAGTAGAAAAATTCGTGAAATTAAGGGATCGTTTGGTTGCCACTTAGAAACATAGGCATTGGAAAATCCCATGATTTTGAAAAACATGGGTTGTTTGGTTGCCTTAAATTTTGGAAAATATAGTAATTAGAACTTCGCAGGAACTTCCAATGCCTACATGATGTATGAAGTTGCTTACCTACTCCCCCCTTGATCATTGGAAGATCCTGTGGAATTTAATTCCTATATGAGCAACCAAACACTTTTCCGAAATTCACCCGAATTTGATGAGGGAACTTAATTCCCATGAATTGTAGGTTCCTAGGAAAATTAAATTCCTTGATTAACCAAACAACTCCTAAGTTATCTTTAAGATGACTATCACTTATTATCATCACTCGTCCCTTGAAAGGAGGTTGTCGAAAGGGCAATATTGGATTTTAACAAGTATATAACTTCTATCACAACAATTTTTATTGTAATGTATATGTATATTAAAAGGGCAATATTGGAGATTTTTATTGAATAAAATTGAGGAAGTATAACTTGTACAACGATGAATTGGAAATTACCGAGGAAGTAAAATTATAATCCTATAAATAACGTAAAACACAGAAGACTGAGAATTATCTTTTCAGTAATTCTTCTTTTGCTAAAGAATTTGATTGGTAGATAAACAAGGAGGTGAGATATCGAAAGGAAAACGCAGTGTTTTAAATTTTACAATAATGCTTCACCTCAATTAATTTAGTTTCAAATGATTAATGAGAGATGTCTTCATTAATACTCCCTCCATTCTTTAATATATGACGTTTTAGAGGTTTTGTTTTTTACATTTTAGATGACGTTTTAGACTTCTCCATACCCAATATTTATCTAATGCACAGTTCCCACAAAAGTTCTGCAATTTAAGATTATTGTCGTCCATTTTTGAAATAATGGTCAAAAATAAAATATTTGTCGTTTTGGGTCGGTTTTGAAAATATTTGTCAAAATGGTGTCCACGTAGGCTCGGGATTTCCAAACCTGGAATACGGAACAAACACGCCACTACCAATGGCGTGTTTCAAGTGAGTAGAAAATTGTAAAATTTGGAAAATAGAATGAAGGAAACACGCCAATACGAGTGGCGGGTCTTAGGGTAGAGACACGCCGGTGGGAATGGCGTGTCTATTCACCATCAAATTTACAAAATCTGCTTCAAACAAAATACACACAACTTCCGTCTTCATCTTTATATTCTTGTTCTTCTTCGTCCTGATCCAAACTTCCTTTATTCATTCAATCAATATCATATACCCTTCTAATATCAATCAATGATTCAACCCCACTTTCCCCAATTAATAACTTCACAAACCCCAATCCATCTAATACATCAATTCCCAACTTCAATCCCAATTTCCCAATTAATTTGATGCGTTTTATCAATTCATGTCATATATTTTCCTATCAAAAATCAATTTATATCATTAAAACTATGATTACCCAACCCTATAGATGCATCACGAAATTCACAAGGCTTTTCCTCTCTCAATCATTCTCTTCTTCAAGTATCATTCTCTTCTGAAGAGCATGGGTGGTTGTTTGTTGGGATTTATGACGGGTTTAATGGTCCCGATGCACCGGAGTTTTTGATGGGTCATTTGTTCCGGGCTTTGTTTCATGAGCTCAAGGGTTTGTTTTGGGATAATGAGGATGATGTCGTTGGTGTTAGCAGTAACAATGCTGGTCCTAGTGATAATGGTGATTGCATGTTGAGGCGCAAGGTTGAGGGAGAAGGAAATCGTGGAGTTGGGGTAAATGCAATTAAAAGAGTGTCGTTTTTGCAGGAGGATGAGAAGAAGGATGCAAGGAGAAAGTTGTGGGAGTTTTTTGCTGAGGATGAGATGGACGATGCAGTTCATGTTAGTAATGCAGTTGGAGGATGGATGTTCAATAGACACGCCAGTGGGCAAGGCGTGTCTCTACCCTAAGACCCGCCATTTGTATTGGCGTGTTTCCTTTACTCCATTTTCCAAATTTTACAATTTTATATTCACTAGAAACACGCCACTATTTGATAGTAGCGTGTTTGTTCCGTATTTCAGGTTTGGAAAATCCGAGTCTACGTGGACACCATTTTGACAAATATTTTCAAAACCGACCCAAAACAACAAATATTTTATTTTTGAACATTATTTTAAAAATGGATTCCATCATTTCTCTCACCTTTGCATTGTTCTACACCACTAAAAATTCTCCTGCTATTATTCTATTGGTGTATATGTAAGCTAACAATAAATGCACCATTTGTTTTTCATATTTTGCCTGTTTTCAAAATGTACAATTAATTCATCTTAATATTTGTGCACATCTCTAATACGTCATATATTAAAGAAGGGTTTTTTGTCAAACACAACCTTTAAAAAACTTTTTTTTCCAAACACAACCTTTAAAAAAAAAGTTTGTGAAACACAACCTTTAATAAAATTTTTTTTGTTAAACACGACATTTTGGCTAGAATTTGAACACTTGCAATAGAGTGACTTTAAGTCGATATTTGAGGTTGCAAACGAGGTCGATTTGAGGTGTTCTTATACTCTTTGGAAAGGTGGGACTACAAACTTTCCAGGCGTTACCAATACGGTGGTGATAGGCGGCCTTATGTGGGGTCTATTGGTGTGTAAAGTAAGGTTGGTCAAGGAGTGAATTGGAGGTAAAAACAAATAAGAAAAACACAAATTCACTCCTTAATCAGCCTTACTTTACACACCAATAGACCTCATATAAGGCCACCTATCACCACCGTATTGATAACGCCTGGAAAGCTTGTACTCCCACCTTTCCAACGAGGTTAAAAACACCTCAAACCGACCTCGTTTACTATCTCAAACCTCGACTGTAAGTCACCCCATTGCAAGTGTTCAAATTCTAACCAAAATGTCGTGTTTAACAAAAATAATTTTATTAAAGGTTGTGTTTCACAAACTTTTTTTTTAAAGGTGGTGTTTGGAAAAAAAAGTTTTTTAAAGGTTGTGTTTGACAAAAAACCCATTAAAGAATGGAGGGAGTATAAAGTGAACCTAAAATTCAATCAATTTCTACACTAGAAAACATTCCATGGTCACAAAACTAGTTGAACTTAAAGAGTCAATTTTTGGAACTTACTTGAGTTATACTAAATTCAATTGAAGAGGTTTCTTAAATTCACATTTGAAATATAAACTGAATTTTTAAGACCAAATGAACAGATAAAATGATTTCAGAAAAAATCTGATACCGATCAAATATTGTTAAAGATAATCACTTTATTTGTTTTCGTCTGAAATGGTCAGATAGAGATACCATTTCCTCTAATAAAAAACTCATTTAGGGTGTGAGTGGGAAAGCACATGGGGATGTCCCACTATCCATCCATGTGCTTCTCACTTATAAGAGGTCTTATTGCGGTATAAAATAAAGCGGTCTAAAGCAAGACGGACTGGTAAACACAAATTCTTATTTCAGACCGTCATATCCGTCTGAAATAGTACTGGGACACCCCCATGGCCCCATGTACTTTCCCACTCACACCCTAAATGGGTTTTTTGTGAGAGAAAATGAAATTCTTATTTCAGACCGTCATATCCGTCTGAAATAGTACTAGGACACCCCCATGGCCCCATGTACTTTCCCACTCACACCCTAAATGGGTTTTTTGTGAGAGAAAATGGTATCCGTCTAACCATTTCAGACAGATATGAGTCATATGACGGTCTAAAATAAGAATTTGTGTTTACGTTAAAATGGTCGTTACAATTTGTTTGATTTTCATCCCCGAGCAAAAGTCGCGCTAATTAAGTCGCGATCCGGTTTTACTCTTAATTCTACTTTATTTATCTTGATCTACTTTCACCCTCTCAAGCAAAATGTCACGATCTAGGTCATCAACCCAATTATTTTCCACCTCACAACATTCTCAATCATATCCCACTTATCATATTATATAGTACTTTTTTTTATTATTCAACCAATAGAAATTGTACACCTAAAAGATCACTAGGGTGGTCAATTTTGTTCAACAATGGTCACAAATTAACCTTGGTAAAAGGTCACAAATTAACCATCAAAGATCAGCAATTATACTTGTTTAATTATATCATTAGTATGATCTAACAATTGATCTTGCTTGGGCATGGTCTAGGAAGTTCATTGAGAATCCCCCAATTTCACTATCGGACATTCAGACCTATTCATATCGCATTAGATTTGGTTCTAGCTTGCTTCTAGTGTTTTTTCCGTAGGTACGACCTTCGCACCAACCCTTATTCACCCTGTTTTATACGGAGTATGAATTTAGATCCTCTCCATTACCTTCTCTCCCTTTCCTCTCTTATACAACCATATTTTAATATATTTTCTCTCACCATCCATTAAACCTTTATTTTTATGAAAAAAATTACAAGCGTTGGATATCGCAATGACCGTTGATAAGAAATGAATGTCCATTTCTTTTGAGGAAATGCTGAGAATCCAGACCGGTTTTATATGCCAATCATTTTTTATTCCCACAAACAATTCTCGTCATTTACTTGACTTTACAAAGGGAGTATATACTTAGTTGATAAAATCAAATAAAATGGTTTCTGTTTCATTCAATCATTCCTTAATCCGTATGTTAAATTGATGAAAATATGGAGGTGTGCGTAACCCCAACTCAGTGCATTAACAAATTAGGGCTTTAAACACCACAATAATCACTTTTTGGAGTGCCTAAGCATTTATCATCGACATTTAATCAATGCTATGCAATTTTTAATGGCTATCTCCATCAATTACGCTAATACAGAAAAATAGAGTTTGATTAAATCGAATTAAAAATCTTAAAAATTGATTTACAACAATCAAAAATTTTAAATTTCAATTAAAAATAAAAACAATAAAACTGAAATTAAACAGAGTTGGTAGCTCATATACTATCCAGCTAAAATAAGGAGTCTATCATGCTACAAAAAATTTGTAGCATTCAGAACTTTAGTAATTTAATTATAATCACAGCTACCAACTACCCAGAAAATTGAAACAGTAAAAAATCATTAATTATGTTAAATAAAAAAATAAATTAATTGGGGGGTAAAAAAGCTCATATTCTATGGGTGTATAAGTGTCTATCATGCCAAGATGATGGCTAATTTCAGAACGAGGAATTTTTATAATCACCGCAATATTTACCCCAAAATAAACTTTCAAAATTTATCTAACACAAGATTAATGAAATCATCAAAAAAAAAAAAAAAAAATATTGAATGAAAGAGAAGAGGAAGATAAAGAGGTTTGAAGATATGAGATTTGAAAAATAGTGATACGGCTGTTGGTTAAATATAGAGGAGTTTGGGAGGCGCCAACTTGATTGTTTCCAAAACCCTAATTATGTGATTATATTTATGGACCTTATTGTGTAAGCTAATGGATCGGTAGCTATAGTCCATATAGAGAGTGTGGCCATTAATGGGTCGGCTTCTTATGGAAACTTATTGTAAGCTAATGCACTCGTTTTATATTGGGTGGGTGGGTTGGTTATCACTTGTATCTAGACCTGTTAGACGGATTAATCGGGTTGGGTACGAATCGGGTCAATTCGAGTTGGCAATAATTCGGTTCAGGTCAGATCATTTCGAGTTAACTATTATCATGTTATTTATGAATAATAAACAGTTTGCAACAATAAGTATTCGGTTCGGGTTATACTGGGCGGGTCAATTCAAGTTCTGTCAAGTTCGGGTATCGGGTTAAGTTATTCAGGTCAGGTCAATTTTGTCAGGTCTACTTGTTTGGATTTTGGAACAATGGAATATGGATAACATAAATTCTTGTCTAAGGCGGAAGTACCCGTCTTAAATGTAAGTCGGGTTAAATACCACAAATAAGACAAAAATAAAATGTCTAGATATATCCGTTTTAAGAGAGATTTGCCCTTTATATGCAAGTGAGGCTCTATTTGACCAGTTTTATTCTTAAGACGGATATATCCGTTTTAAGATAGACTAAAGGTCATGTTCTTTTGGACTTAAAGTCACTATCTTTAAGTTCAGTTCATCAAAACAAAGTTAAGTTTAGAAAAATTAAGCTTATAAGTTAAGTTAAGTTAAGTTCAGTAAAATTAAGTTAAGTTCAGAAAAGTTAAGTTGAGCTTTTATAACTTAAGTTAAGTTCAGTAAAATTAAGTTCAATAAAAATAAGCAAAATTAAGTTCAATTTAGAAAAGTTAAGTTCCAAGAGTTAAGCAAAATTAATAGTTTTATAAAACTGACGAGTTAAATTAAATTAAGTTAAGATTCCTTCAATTCAGAAAAGTTAAGCTCCTACGGAGTATAAGTTAAGTTCAGAAAAATTAAGTGTCTATAAGTTAAATTCAGTTCCTATAAATTAAATTAAGTTCAGCAAAATTATGTTTAAAAAAGTTAAGCAAAATTAAGTTTTGTTCAACTCCAACAATCTAATCTCATATATTGTATAACAGTCTCACAAAATACATATTGTCAAAATTATTATGTGCTATAAATAAACAAATGCATCCTCTTAGACCATCCCCAAGCAGTAGTCGCGTTAACTAGGTCGTGACCCGATTTTACTCTTAATCTCACCTTATTAATCTTGACCCATTTTCACCCTCCCAAACAGAAGGTCGCGGCCTAGATCATCAACCCAATCATTATCCACTTCACAACATTCCCAATTATTTTCCACATTCTCTACCCCATTTTTCTCTCTCTTACTTTTACATTTATTTTTCCTAACATTTTATAAATATAGTTATTTTTCTATTATTGTAAATAACTTAATAAAAAAAACTACCCCAATTTTTTACTACTATATTAATCTTATGTTGTACTTTACGGAAAAAATATTAAATAACAACGTTTTTATTTTGAAAAGTGATTAGACGATTTCATTAACAATTAAAAAAAATTATTGAAAAACGTGATTCGATATATAAAATACCGCATACATTTTTTAAAAAAACATTAAATACTACGAAATGTTAAAATGCATTAAAAGCAAATTCTAATTACGAAAGTTTTCCCAAATTCTAGTTACGTAAGTAGAGTAGATTAGTGTAGAGTAATTTTTTTATTGTTTTATAATTGTTCAACCAATAAGAAATGGACACATAGAAGGTCAATAAAACCATCCTTTTTTACCAACCTTGGTCACAAATTGACCATTTTTTGTTTTTGGTCACAAATTAACCACCTTTGGTCACACATTAACCATGCTAATTGCTTGATTAACCATGACCAAGCAATTGACCTTGCTTGGGGATGGTCTTAGTCCAAAGTCCAAAAAGTGAATTCGTTGTAGCTCTTTCATGGAAATATTACTCTTTCAATTTTTCATTGACTTTTTGTCAGTGATTTTTCATATCTTACATTCTCAGAAAAAAAAAAAAAAAAAAAAAAAAAAAAAAAAAAAAAAAAAAACTCCTTCTAATTCTATTCCTCACAAAATTAATGAAATTCGTTAAATTACCTAATCATGGATGCTAGTTTCCATGTCAATCAAGGAGATTAAATGAATTTAGAAATGAAATTAGGATTTGAAGTAATTGTTGTCAATGTCGTAGTGACCTCTGTCCACGGTCAAAAAGTGAATCTTTGATGCTGGAATTTCAATCTTCAAAGATTGGGCCAGCCTAACCAATTGTTGGTTGACGCAGTGGTAGCATGGGGCTGCGCTTGGTAGGGAGGTATGCGGATCGATCCCCCACAACTGCGATTGGGAGGGGTTTAAATACCGTAATCCTTGGACACGCCCCGAAATCCGGATTAGTCGGCCCAATGTGGTTCGGATTACCGGATGGTTTAGACCAAAAAAAAAAAAAAAAATTGGGCCAGCCTGGTGTAAAACTCGTTGGGCGGTGGTCTTCGTGGTGCGTGAATGACGACAAGGCCGGGAATGACCAATGGTCTGGAAGAGGAGATGTGGTGGTCCAGTAAATAGTCTGGCCGATAGTGGTTGGTGTGAGTAACTGAGAGATTTATTGTATTGAAATAAGAGAGGAAATAAGGGTATAGAAATGACGAGGGTATAATGAGATTTTGTGAACAATCATACCTCGATTGAGTAACACCTTTCACCTACCATTTACCTTTCCGCTTGGGTGTTCTAAATCGGACACATGGAGCTAAGCTGGTGGACACATTATTAAGCAAAGTTGATCAATGAAAATGTTTGCAAATTCTTTAGCATAATACCATGTGTTATGTCGACTAATTTTGACCTCAAACAATGATAAAGTAAACATAAAGGATGTAACCTCTAGCAAGAAGTAGAAGTTGGATCTCTCTAGGATGTGGCAATGTGCTCGTATTTGTGTTACTTTCAGACTTTATCAAATCTATACTCCTTAAACCTTCCATCGTTTTCTGTCTTCTCTTCTTTGAATTTGCAATTAAACTATCATGTCAGCAGTTTTTGTTTGGACTTTGGACCAAGAAGATGCATTTGTTTTTATTTGTACACATTCTCTCTTCTCAGACGGCTTATTCTGTTGAAGGCTTAAGACGAATTCTATATGACCATTTTTATTGTTAAATGTGAGCATTTCAGATAGAATAGGTCACCTAGAAGGAGATCTTCTGTTACTTGTACGACACATGTAATTTTGACAATATTTATTTTGTGAGACTATTGGACAATAAACATATATTCCCCCATTCCTATTCCGATCAATTGTTGTTCTTTGGTTTTGGCATAAAGACTAAGAAAAGATGAGGAGACCAATTACTAAATGACCAAATTGAGTGTAAATGCTCAGATTACTTATCAGGCTCATTCTTAAAATAAAAAGGACGGTTGAGACACCCAAAAATAAAACAGGACAACAAATGATCGAAACAAAAGGAATATGAGATTAGACTCTTTTGGAGTCTTGGAGTTAAGACTTGTTATTTGGAATAACATTGTTTGAACAAAACCAACTGAAATTAGCTTAATGAAGTTGAAAGTAACTACCTTAATAAACTAAATTTAACTTAAACTCAACTCAAAATTTAATTAACTTATATAAAATTAAATTAACTTAATCAAACTTAAACTAACAGAACATAGCATAACTAAGCCCTTAACTACTAAAATTAAATTAGCTTAAATTAAATATACTTATTTAAATTTAAATAACTTCATTAGGTAAGCTTAAATTAACTTAGTTAAGCTAACATAACTTAACATAACTAAACTAAATTAACCAAACCATTAGGTAAACTCAAATTAACTAAACTTATAAAACTTAACTTAGCTTAAATTAAATTAATTAAATCCTAGTTAAACTTATTCGCATAAATTAACCAAATTAAACTTAACCAAATATAATGTAAATATTAAATATATCTAATTGATTAAAATTAATTAACTTCCTAAATTAACTAAATTTAAATCAACTTAACATAATTTAACTTAATAAAATTGAACTCAATCTAATGGATCAAAACTAAAATGAATTGGATTAAACTTAACTAAAATTTTAATGACAAAAACATGACCTTTCTCCTTCCATTGCATAATGACAAACTTTTTCATAATTATTTGATATATGACACTTACATAATTATTTGGATTCAATCATTTTTCACAATACGTCAAATCTAATAAGCTTGACCCATACCTTAATTTATAGACTGGTTAAAGTAACACATATTTGATCAATAAGTATCTTGTACAACGGTCTTTTCCGTGTATTTTGCAAAAAAGAGATTACTTTTTGATAAATAATGACCACTTTAAATAAAATGATCATTTTTTAGTTATAAAAAGTAGTCACTTTTTTCTCGTCACACATACAAGAGTCTTACACTCTTACCATAGAATTTGTGATATTTGATTATTCACTTAGCTTTTTGAGTTCTCAACTTTACTTCTTTACATTGGCCAAAAGCTAGATGTTTATCCTACCTAAAACCAAATTACCCCTTAAATTAGGTTTGTTATTCCTAGGATAGATGATGTATCGTCAATTCCATGTTTTTTATTAGTTAATGAGTTCGTGACATCGTACGTCACATAATTATACAAGTCCAATAATTTATTTTTTGTTACATAGTTTTGGAATATGATAATGTCACTACACTTTTTGTAAATGTCATAACAGTATAAGCTAAGTCTAAGGGCATGTTATTATTCATTGTCTCGATCACAAACATGAGTGGCATTAGTAATTTCAAACTATTATTATTCATTGTCTCGATCACAAACATGAGTGACATTAGTAATTTCAGACAAACATTATGCCTTCCCTAGCTTTATTCCGCCTTATTTTCCGGCTAGCTATACGCCTATACCATTGTTTGTTTATTCATGGGAGACTTATTCTAGGTGAAGCGAGGCTTTACTACAAGGAAGTGTACGTAATTAGCGACCGTTTAACGAAAAATGCTAGAAGCTGGAATGAGGCGTTAGTACTTAGTACTTGGATCATTTTATTTTCAAGCATATATAAATGGAATACAAAGAATAAAACCGCTATATATACAGTCTCCATTAGTTAAAACATGTTTGAAATAGAAACGTTTTCTCGATTAGGCTTGGACACAAGTTTAAGAAATGATGAATAAATGACTTAATTTGCCTCACGATTAAAAGTTAACAATTCACTTAACACATTAAACTCTTGTGAGTGTCACCACTATCATAAGTCCATAGCTATGCTGTCAAGAAATCATTTCAACCAAAAGCTTAAACTGATAATTGGAGTTTTGAGATCAGTTTTATACTCTAACATATGCACTGAACTAGCCCCATAGCGAAAAGTGGCATCAATAATAGCTTTTCGGACGATTGACTTTTTTTTTTTTTTTTTTTTTTTTTATCGTTACATCATATTTATTTGCTTTGAAAATTTTATGGTTTTAGACCATACAATAGAATAAAAGCATAGCAACAACTACAAAGAGATAACAAAAACAATCCATTAACCGCAAGTTTACTTTATATCTCTCAATATTTTTCAGTAATTGAGAATGCAACATTCCATTTTTTACAATCTACACAAAGTAGATGCCTTTCCAAAAACCCTCAAAATTTCTACCACGTGCTATTATCCTCCTTAAAGTAACTTGTACTAATAAAGTAAAAGTAACACACGGGTGAAAATGCCAAAAATAAAAAAAGTTTACGTAAATTATTTTATTTTAATTTAGCCGGTAATTAAATTGTTCAATAATCGTCATATTTTAATAAATGGTAGAAATCATTAGGGAATTGTTGCATGGCCATCAACGAGTTACATAGATCGTTTAACCTTCGCTTAAGTAACGTTGATTCATAATGTAATCTCTCATTTTCACTTCTAACAATACGACGTTGGTACGTGACCGTGCCCAACCGGGTTTTAAACTCACGGTTTTGGATCTTAAGTCGGTCCAATTCGACTTTTAAATTCTCCATATGTATTTTTTTGCGAAATCTTGAACGTCGAGCAGATAGTCGATTTGACACCTTTCGTCTTAATTTAGGATCTTTATTTTCCTCGTAACTTCGAGATATGTCACCATTTGGCACAAGTTGTGTTGTAGTATCACGTAAATCATCTTGGGGAATTTCTTGAGGAATTGAGATATAATTATCAAGATAATTATCATGTGGGGGGAAATCAAATTGAACAAAGTTTTGAGTGTCAATCATTTTTGTGAATTATGATATTAGACTAAAGAAATTGGAAGAAAGTTTTTGAGCATATAAGGAGAGAAATTAGGAAGGGAAAAGGGAAGAATGGAGTTGGTCGAGGGCAGAATTTATAGAGGAGTTTTTGGAAGTGTGGAACCCACATGACATGAAACATTAACATGGGGCTAGGACCTGATAAAACCAACTCGACTCGATTGACCCAACCTAAAAAGGCTGGCTCGAGATACGAAATCGGCCCGAGTTGCCGCACTCGAATGACACCCGAATTTCGAATTGACCTGACCCGATACAAAAATGACCCGAGCATTCATAGACTCGTAACAGACCCGACCCGAAATGACCGATCTAAAACCACATAACCTGAAAATGACCCGACAAAACATAACTTTAATTGACCCCAAAAGACTTGAAATGCCTTTTTTTCCTTTAATCACTGACCTGAAAATGACCCGGCCCAAAACGACCCGCTTGACCCGTAAATGACTCAACAAACGTATTCGAAAAAATCTGGAAACTCGAAAGAACCCGACCTGACCCAAACTAACTCAATATTGTGATATACCTGAGCAGACCCGACCCGAATTGGTCCGACCCGAACCCGACCCATTGCCCGTTTTGCCAGGTCTAGGCACAAATGCTTAATGACTCTAATTTGTTTTTTTTAATCGATTCTTATTTAAGACGGAGATATCAATTTTATAGTCAAAACGGGTTAAATATTACTTAGTCACTTGCATAGATGAGATAAAATAGTACACATCAACAAGTCTCGCTTGTGACAGTCACAAACCCTATCCCACTTGCTCTCCTACTTGCAACTTGTGAGAGGTCTTAAACTTAGAGCATCCGCAAAGGTGAGGCTCCCCATATCTTCTCTTTCCTTTTCTTATTCGTCCACCTCATTTTCCACTAACTTTTCCATTTACCCTCTCCATTTCATAATTACATTTATGCAACAATGGGGTTCCCCAATTCACACACAAAAATTTGGGAACCTCCTCAAAAGTAACACAAATTGCCTTACTTTTTTTTTGGGGAACTCCTTTAAAAACAGTGGAACCTCAAATGTTGAGGAGTTTTGTGCAACAATAAGGAGCCTCATATGAAGAGAGAGAGGACATATGGGGAAACACCTCCCCCACCTTTGCGGATGCTCTTATGACTAAAAGTGTCCATTGTAAATGAAAATTTGTTAGTAAATATACAAGAAATAATAAAAATTTGGCTCACCTATTTAGATAGTTTTTTACTTAACTGTTTTAGTTATAATACAGTTATATTTGTCTTAAACTCTAAAGAAGACCAGCTGATTATTTTTATATTTATTTTTATTTTATTTTGGCACTTTGGTTGTTTGTTTTTTTTGTGCTTTTAATTCGATCTTCTTTTACTTTTCTATGATCTTGTTTTTCAATGATTTTATTTCTAGGGAGTTTGGAGGCAGAAATGTGGCAAGTCGAATGTAGGTGGGTGAGGTTGTGGGGTGCCACATTGCCAAACGAAACATTAGCTTAATGACGAAGAGTAAGTACAAAAGAAGAAACTAGACATTTTAGCCATACACCTTGGCGACCATGTTACAATGTTTTTGAGAATTTATGTGAATCATGATTTTCAACCAATGAGATCAAAGTATAGTCCTCCAATTGATACTCCTAGACACCGTTTGATACGATATTTCAGGTAGCTTGTTTGACCAAAATTTCAGCTACCTGATTTTTTTACAAGTGTTTGGCAAGTAACTTATTTGGTGAAATAAGGTACCTGAAATGAAATGCTACCTTATGTTGCATTTGAGAAATCTGGTACCTGAAATAACTTATTTTTCATTTTGTACCCCTTTATTCTATAATATTAAATAATTTTCATATCCATTTACGTCATTTTACCAAAATCAGCTACCTTTTCAGCTAGTTTGTCAAACACATTTTTATATAATCAGTTACCTTATCAGTTCCCAATTTTCAGCTATCTTATTAGTTACCTTTTCAGTTTTCAGCTACATTTTCAGGTAGTTTTACCAAACAAAACCCTATAGTCCTATATGACTTATCTTTAATACTTTGAAGTTTGATTCGGGTTGTTTAGAGCGAGTTATTCTAAAATAATTTCACTTATTTGAATTAAGGATAAAGTTGTAAAATGAGCATAAATTAAAAAAAATAAAAAATTATCCCACCATTTTAATTATTTGTTTATTATTAAGTTTTTTTTAATTAAATGAAGGGAGTAACTAAAATTGATCACTACTGACGATAAAATGGTTTCAACATAATGGGTTACGTTTTTTTCCGGTACATAAGAACAAAAAATACGACATACAAATGGTAACAAATTAGAGGTGACAAGATTATATAAATTGTGACATTTTTGGTAAATAGTGACGTGGAGCGTAAAAGTGAGTACAAAAGACAGGATGATTATTGTAAATATCATGTTATGACAGGATGATCAAAACATTTTATATACTTGTAACAATTAGTCTTGCTAAAGACGGGTTGGAACAAGTGACGGGTAATGCCATTCACAAAACGAATAGGAGGGACAAGGTGGGGGCACCCCATGTGCTTCCCTCTCTCCTCTATTTGGGTAATTTGTGACAAGAAATGGTATCCGTCACTCCAAAGTGACGGATACGTGCCGTGTTCAATAAGATTTTGTGTTTATATAAATTGTTCAATATATTACCTAAAGAATAATAAAGTAAATTAAAATCCTTACCGTAAAGTATTGTAGAAAAATTCCTTCTTACAAAATTTAGAATGCTTGTAAATTTAGGGAAATGATAATGGTAATGTCAACACTTTTTGTTAATGTCACAACAATACAAGCTAACTCTAAGAGCATGTTACTAACTAGTGCATAAATAGGATTATACATCCAATTGTACTTATAAGCGTTTGCATAAACCAAGGTATAAGAATCCGAGCTTATATGTATTCTTTCTGAGCTAATTCAAAGTTCATGTTTTTAATGTGTAAATAGGGGAACTCAATACTTTTTAATAAAACACATATTCTTTAACATAAAGTTCGGTACTTTATCACAAAGCTCAGATTCTACACCGTACAACATATACAACCGGTTGTTATAGTCCATGAATTGTAGCTAGTTTAAATCCCGTGCATAAATGCACGATTTTTTATAGATCAACATGTTAGAGAGTTTAGTAAAAAAAAAGATGATAAATTTAAAGCGAACTTAAATATTTACAAAACATGGATAAGTAGATATTAAGTTAAAGTGGAAGAATATATATATATATATATATATATATATATATATATATATATATATATATATATAGATTTAGGATCCTATGAGAACCATTAAGATAATGAGAACCATGAGAACCACTTACAATCCTTGGATTTAATTGAATTTGGACGATTGAGATTGTTGGTCTCAATAACTTCCCGAAATTTTCAAAATTATCAGACACCCCAAAACCCTCCAAACCAAATCACTTTGACAATTCCTCTTTCTCTCTCATCTTTCTGCGATCGTCCTCTTTAATCACCCTCTCCGATCATATCACTCTCCGATCATCCCTATGATCACCTTGTTTTCGACTCTTGTCAAACCGCTTCTCAAATTAGGGTTGAATTCATCAATCACCACCGTTTTCGCTCCTTCCACCGCACATTTCCGCGGATTCAGGTAAAGGCGATTATACTCCATACTTTCCCTAATTTGTTCATTCATGTATTTTTTCCTAAGATTCATCAATTTGTATCTTGCAATTAACCCTAATTTCCAGTTTTCCCTATTTCTTTTTCATTCCACAACTTTACGATATTAATGATATAAGTTAGGGTTTCATTCATTGTGTGTTCTGCTCTATGTTGTTTTGCTTCTTTTCAAATGTCATTTGATTCTTAGTTGTATTCCTCGATAATTACTTGTCAGTTGTCATAAGCTGTGTTTTGAAATTTTACACAATCCAATTAAAATTTATAGCAATATATATTAGCAAACTGTTTTATTAGTGATTTGGAAATCAGCTTTACAATAATTTATAGTTCATTCCCTGGAGATTCATTTCCAAGCTTATGTTTGCGTCATTTATGTTAGAAAAGCTTGAATGGTAAGGGTTTAGGCTTAAATAGCCTTATCAGTGCATAGAATAGCCTTGTAGATGCAAGAAAAAGTGATATATGTGCATTAAACAACCTTGCACATGCATGAAATATGTAAAATTTGCATCGTTTCGTCTTTTTGTTTTTTTTTCTGGAATTGATCCCCGTTTGAGTGACTCCTTGTATTTTTTGTTTTTGATCCCCGACTGAGTAATAATGGTAAGAGTTTAGGGCGCAATGACTCTATCAGTGCATAAAGTAATTACTTTAGAAGATCGGTTTCATGATAGTTTTATCACTAGCCCATTTTATACGAGAATTCATGTGTTTCAATACCAGGGTAATATGAACTTATAAAGCTGTAATTATGGTTTGAGTAAGGTCTATTACTCACAATCAGCAAGGTAATGATGACTAATACAAGCTTTATTTTTATTTGCAGCGTTGCAGCTGTTAATGCTAAAGACCAGGAGCATGATATTAATTAGAAAGAAGTCCACGGGGAGAAGCATTCACCGACAGTGGGCAGTTTACAGAGGTATTGCCTTAGTGAACTTGAAATTTGCCTAATAATGACGAACTTCCAGGTCTCTAAAAGGCATTAAGATGATGGATCTTCTCAGTTTAGTTTTGTTTATTCCTGAGCAATCAGTAGTACATTTACTGGCCAACTACGCCTTCAATTTTGGTCGCTTCCTGTCAGCATGGGACATGATAATGAAAGGTACTCGTTTTCTCCAATGATGTCGATATGGATGAATCTCCCCTGTCTTCATCATCTAAGAATATCTATCTACTACAGTCCCTTGAAGTTTTCTTTGTCCAAAATTATATATGTCCTATCAAGCTTCTCCATGAGCGGATTTGACTCACGGATGATCCAAATTATCAAAGCTCGTAAGGAACTGTACGCTCATTACTTCTGATAAAAGTGTTTTGGTCTAGATTTTTTGTTTGAATGCGGAAAATGAGCTCGTGATAAAGTGTCCTAAAATATGTAAAATATGCATCAATTCGTCTTTCTGTTTTTTTTTTACTTGATCTCGGTTTGAATGACTGCTTGTATTTTTTGTTTCTGATCCCCCCGGCCTATTAATAATGGTAAGAGTTTAGAGTGCAATGGCAGGGTAAATGAATGACTTTTTATGGAGAGGATATGGACGGATCTTAATATAGTATTTGGTACACTTAAAATCAGTATCTATTTTCATAATTCTGTTCATTTATTTAGGCCATCAAATATATTTGTCTATGTTTGCATTTTCGACCATCAAGATAATATTGATTGGCTTGGTGAAGTACTCGGCCCATATAGAACATACATGCATGAAAAAGCGATATATGTGCATTAAACAACCTTATGCATGCATGAAATATGTAAAAATATGCGCCATTTCGTCTTTTTTCTCTTTAATCCCCTTTTGAATGACATTTCCGAAAAATGTTACCTCGGAGTTGGCGAATCCTACCCTAACCCCTTTCCCTCAAAAGGGTTCACTCTGCCCCTCTAAAATGTCTTTTGCTCTTGCTGCCATTCGAATAAAAATAAGGGAAGGGGTTAAGGGTTGGATTAGCCCTAAACCCTTTCCCGTCCTAAATTTTAGGACCCTATTCCCCCATCGTTTGTCCCAATAATAATGGTTAGAGTTTGGGTGCAATAGACTTATCAATGCATGAAATAGTCCTGTAGATGCATGAAAAAGTAATATATGTGCATCAAACAACTGTGTACATGCATGAAATAAGGTTTTATGTGCATGAAATAGACTTATCAATGCATGAATAGTCCTGTAGATGCATGGAAAAGTAATATATGTGCATCAAACAACCGTGTACATGCATGAAATAAGGTTCTGTGTGCATGAAATAAGGTCTTATGTGCATTAAAAAGTTGCAGCAGTTGGTTCTGTTGGTTCTGTTATGATACTAATTATTGTTACTTAAGGACATTAATTTTATATGGGCATGAAATAAGATTATATGTGCATGAAATAAGGTTCTATGTGCATGAAATCAGGGAAATAACTATAGAGGAGATTTAATGTATTTATCGGCCTTTCAAGACATTTTAGTGTATTTATTACATATCTTACTAATATGTGAGAAAAGTTTCAGTGTACTTATGTCAGTTATTTAGGCAGCCATAATCATATGGTACGCCCATTATTTCATACTCGTATTTGTTTAGCGTTTTTTAAAGGCTATTAGCTCAATGGTAGAGCGAAGTGCTAATTTTGCACAAAGATATGGGTTCGAATCCCATATAGCCTATCAAATAACAAATTCCATGATTGCATCTTGTCGAAGACGAGATGCAAGCGGTACAGCCCAGATAAGATTAGGCATGCCATAATCATATATACATTCATACTTGATGCTCTTCAGTTTCACTACCATTCTCTCAGATGCAATGTGATGGACATTTTCTTTTTTGTTTTTATATGCAGCCATTTCAGCAAAAAAACAAGTAACACTGTAGAGCGTTCAAAATCTTCATAAGTAGTAGAGTTTCCCAGTGATAGCGAATCCAATCCATATAGTTATGATGAATCCCTTCTTCGTCTAAACGGACATCAAAATCAACTACGACTAGTTTCAGCCTTCAGACTGACATGAGTTGGATATTTCTTAATTATGTTCATAATCTGTGGCATCACAAACAAAATAAACTCCAACAACAATCATTTTGAGATTCAACAAATAAAAGAAAATACCCATCTCATTACACTTATTAGGAAGTTTTAGCCCTTGATGAATGACATTCGACAACTAACGTATAAACGTGTTGGTAAAGCCAATATGGGAGTTGAACCCACATCTTGTGCATTGCACAATGCTCTCCCATTTGAGCTAATTGACTTTTAAATAAAGTAAAACGAGAATATTCATAATGTAAATGCGCCAATGTGCGATATCAAAAAATTAAACATGAACAAGGGAAAGGGAAAGTGAGGCTAACAGAATGGTATAAGAGGTCATCCAATCTATAATTAACAAGTAAGTTCATCACAATTTTAATAGAGCTTTCATATTGTAAAAGTCGAGTATATGTCCTACATTTTATACCGCATATAGGTTAAATAATTTCTCAAGAATTTAGTAGTTGTATAAACAAAAGTGCTCTTAAGTTTCTCAATTTATGATTTCGTCTCTTTAGCTTACAACATTCTCAGGGCATAGTAGTATAGTGAAGTTGAGCCATCTATTATGGAGTCCTTAAAAAATCACAAATGTTAGGAAATGGGAGAAAAGAGATGAAACATAAATGTCTCATTCAATCAATCCTAATGAAATTCTATGATCAGCTAACGCCGAAAAGTTTTTATGGGTGCAATAGCCTTATCAGTGTATGAAGTAGGCTTGTAGATGCATGAAAAAATAATATATGCGCATTAAATAACCGTGTACATACATGAAATATGTAAAATCTATTGGCTTGGAGTGTTAACCTACCATGCACAGACATATCTCTAAATACAATACAACTTATCCCATTTAAAAGTCATTATCGGCTATATGATCCCCACTGCTGGCAAACATTTGACGGACTTATCCGAATACTTTCTATCTATTGAATGAAGTAAAAAAACTGAGAAAGAAAATATATGAACCTCAACAGTGTCATATTGAGCTGCCAAAAATATGAAACGACGTTTCCAAGATCAATCACAAATTGTCCAAATGCTTAGCTACAAGTTTTGGGATTCACAATACTAGTTAGAGACAGGCTGCCTATAGGTTTCTATGTAGACGCCTTTGAGATTTCAATCATCGCCTTTACTTTTAATACAAGTACAAATGTAACTAGGCAAATACATGTCACAATGTCCACAACCTGCCCTCATGGCGTATAAATCACATAAGCAGAAAAAAGGCTCCACAGTTTATTGTAAAGTTCAGAGAAGCAGTTGATATTGTGTTCCCTCAGACAGATAAATTGTAAATGGTGTGTAGTGCTTACCATGTAATACACGATTCGTAGGAAATAATGCCACTTGCAATATCAAATTTCACTACGATCCGTGTGCTTTAGATGAGGTTGTTTACACGATTAATCAAATTGAGGCATAAACTAGAGCACCCAAAGCCAATAACCAAAAAATCATACAAACCTAACTTCACATTCAATTCCGAACCTCACCTCACCTCACCACCTACGAATTTTCACAAACTTTCAAAACCTGACAGCTTAATTTAGGATCATTTAAGTCAATATATACCTGATTTTATCATCCACAGTGACAACAATTCAAACATTAGTCAAATATCAAGGTGGATATACACACAAAAAGTCTACCTTCCTTAACTAAAACATTTCTTTTTCAACCAACTACTGATTAAACATTAGTAAATATAATGCCACGAGAAACTCCCTAGAAACTGCAATTGCATACAAATCTAGACGCGTACACAAGCAAATCCGAAAATAACTACATGTCAAAATCAACAATTACTGTTAGTCATGTCCATTAAGGCATTAACTACTATTTTATGCTTAATTAATCACAAAGTTATTTAACCTTGATTGTCACTTCACCTGCTTTATACTTCACACTCTTAACAATCATTAACATACTTATCCAATTATCCGTCTACTGTATGCGACGATCATATCTGTATATAAACTCCCAATTTCACGATTTCAATCAATGGAGTTCCAAATTTCATGATGTCGTGATTTCAAACTTAAATTTCAATTGGATGTCCAGTTGCTAGCGAATGGACATACATCACCGTTCAATTTCAATTATGTACCTCAATTATATGTATATAAACTCGAATCAACAATTCGTCAACCCTAATTTATTGACGAATGAACAAATTCAAAACACATAAAGTCGATCAAGGAAATTAATTGAGAAATCAAACAAACCTCGTCGAATTTTGATGAACAGTGAATGATGTCCCGATTTGCGTCTCCATTGATGAAGAAAGCAACTGAATATTGAAGGCGTTTCCATTGATGAAGAAAGCAACTGAATATTGAAGCTTGTTCTTTAATTAGAGGAAGCAATTTGGTGATTAGGGAGAGAAAAATAAATTGGAGATAAAAAGTGTACTGGTTAAACGAAGGGTTAGGGGGTAGGACGAAAGATCGACACTTTATTTGTCTAAGATCTGATGGTTATTAGTGGTTCTCACGGTTCTCATTATATGAGTGGTTCTCACCGGATCCCGACCCTATATATATATATATATATATATATATATATATATATATATATATATATATATATATATATATATATATATATATATATATATATATATATATATATATATATATATATATTCGTAAGTTTGTATGTAGTATTAGAAACTAAAATTTCTATGAGTATCATCATAGACAATGCCAATAAATTAAGTAAAACATTTAGCGGAGTAAGGATTTGTTGTCTTTGCAAATCTGCAATCATGTTTTATATATAGACTAATACATGATATAATATTAAGATCATATAAATCAAATATAAGACTTAACTTTTAGAATAATGACAAATTGACAATTAATAGAACCCAACTCCATACTAAAATAGCTGAGCGGAAAAATTTGGAGTAAGACTTTTTTTTTTTGACAGTACGAAATAGTTTTACATTCCACTAATATGGCTCTCAAAGCTATACTGAAGTACTACAATGTAAAACCGAATAAGATACAACATAGAATAATAATTTTCTAATGAAGAACAACTAGGGAGTGAAATCCATTCGGTATCCGAAACTTGCAGAAGGAGAACAGTGGACTCGTCACGAGCATCTTCACCCAAATCATCAGTCATACTAACATTTCTCCCAAACGACTGGATCAATTGAGATGTCGTGAGGCAAGAACGAGATGTACTTACGCCATAAGAGCGTAGAAATTTAAAGAGGAAAGTAAGTCACGAAGGCCTATATCCGGTGGAGATGACTCTACTACACCACGTAGAACGAAACTACAGTCAACGAACCAACAACCCAAGACAAAGAGCAGACTTACAAGCCAGAAAAAGAGATGCTCCTCAACCAGTCCGAAGGCCAAATTCACCCAACTACGGACATTATTCCTACTAGGATTATTAAAGGTACGGACCAAAAAACTTAGCAAGCACACAAAAGAGGAACAAGACATCCTCTTACCCAAACCCTTGGTCTCAGATGAAGAGGACAAATTTATGGCAAGTCCATCCCAGGCCAGCACTTCACCATAACCGGCTTCCCTAGGCCTTTATTCAAACTACCAACAATCCAGAAAACGATCCATATACTATTAAAGGATCTTATTAGCGGAAAAGGAAATAACGATAGACAAAAGACGAGTAAAACCATTAAGAAAGGATGGAAATCCACCGCATCCCACCCTCCCAACACTACAAGCCAACCCAGACCAACACGATCCAAAACCGACATAACCACATAGATTAACACAAGCAGACCAATTAGAGTCCCCTGACCATCAGGAGAAGACCCACCCTCTGGACCAACGATAACAAACCCGACCGACTCCATGCATAGACAACGCCCAAAACAAGAAAAACTGGAAAAACGAAACCGAAAGAACAAGGACCCATTATCCATACCGAACCCGAACCCGAACCCGGACAGACTAAGAATACTCAATATACCGCCACAAAAAACCACAAAGGCGACATGCAAAGGAAGACCGACCCTAAAAAAGACATGCTAATACTAACTGGTGGGGGAAGAGGCGAGGGGAAGGGGAACACCGAGTCAGCAACATGCATGACTAACACAGAAAAGGAAGACCCAAAATCACCAAAAGACAAAACAATATGACAGATATGGAGATCGACAACCCCGGACATCATAGAAGAAATACCAGGGAGGTGGGGGGAGGGGCGAGGGAAAGGGGAACACCTTCTTGATAAAACCCAAACAACGACAATCGGAATACGACGAACATGTATGGATCCAGATTCTAGAACACCAAACAACCAAAAGGCGGCATGCAACAAGGAGAGGTTGTTAAGGCCGATCATCGATCAAAGAGGGTCGAGATCTCATCCCGAATAGATAATGGGACATAAATTAGAATAGACGAAAATTAATCATGAGTGGCATGACAGTCCGCTGGAGATGGGCCGAAACATAGCCGCATCTCCGACGAAAGGATGTGAAGACTGGTGGTAAGGTGGGTGGGAGACTGAAGCGGTGGAGCAACAGAGAAGGAAAGATTAAGCTTTTTGGGGTTTTTTCAGAGAGTTTTATCTGTCTAGAAGTTAGAGAGGGGAAGTTTTTTTAGTTTTCAGAAGAAAAGATTATATAATGATTAAAAGATTATATAAAAGAAAAAAAAATAATGAAATAAAGACTTGTTTTCTTATTTAGCTAGATTCATTTTGGAGGGAAAATATTTGAGAATTTTTATCCTCTTAGGGGGCGTTTGGTTAGAGAAAGGGAAAGGGAAAAGAAATAAGAAAGGGTAAGAGGGGGAAAGGTAAGGGATTACCTAAAATTTAACTAGTTGTTTGGTTACATCAAGAAAATGAATTGTGGTGGGTTGTGGTTTGTTTTGGTGTGCGGGTAGTGGTTTAGGTGAGGTGGTTGTGGAGGTGGTGATGGTGGTGGTGGGGGTGGTGGCAATAGGTTGGCTGTGGTGGTGGTGCCGTCATGGTGGTTGTGGCGGTGGCGATGGCGTCGTGGTGGTGGCAATAGGTTGGCTGTGGTGGTGGTGTCATGGTGGTTGTGGCGGTGGTTTATGTGGGGTGGTTGTGGTTTTGGTGGTGGTGGAGGTGGTTTTGGTGGTGGCGGCGATGGCGTCGTGGTGGTGGCGGTGGCTATAGTGGTGGTGGTGATGGTGGTGGTGGCGTCATGGTGGTTGTGGTGGTGGTGGTGGTGGTTTATGTGGGGTGGCTGTGGTGGTGGTTTTGAAGGTGGTGGTGATGGCTTCTTGATGGTGACTGTTGTGGTGGGAGTCGCAAGTGTGGTGGTAGGTAAATAAGGTGGTTGAAGGGTAACACGGGTAATGAAATCTGATACCTTGGGGGGTGGGGGGTAAGGAATTAGATGGATTGAGGGGTAAGGAAGGGAGTTTCATTCTCTTTGTTTGTGTCAAACAAACACCAACAAAGGAAATCAATAACTTTGTTTCCCTTTCCCTTTCTTATAAACCTCCAACCAAACGCCCCCTTAGTATATAGGAGTATATTTAGCTAGATTACTTTTGAAAGTAAATATTTGACAATTTTTATTCTTTTAGTATATTGGAGGGTTAACTTCTCACAAGCATAAGAGTGTCAGTATCGTTAGTAATTTTAGAGTGATATTATGCCTTCCGTAAATTTATTATCACAAAATCTAATTGAAGATGTATCCGTCACTTTGGAGTGACGGATATCATTTTCTCTCACAAATGACCCAAATAGAGGAGAAAAGAAAGCACATGGGGTGCCCCCACCTTGTCCCCCCTATCCGTGTTGTGAGTGACATTACCCGTCACTTACTCCGACCCGTCTTCAGCAAGACTAACTGATTTATTATAGCTAAAAGAAATGGATTGAGGCTTGAAATTTATGAAGTAAAGAAGCAAGGATTAAGCAGTCAAAGCAGATTATGTGGTCTCCAATTCTTGATCATCTAAACTTTATAGAAGTAACAGTAGTTAAATAGATTTAGATTTTAAGGCAGGTAGAATCTTAAACCTGTGGCTGTAAGTCTGTAACTACTATTGGTAGGCCTTCAAGTTCTGATAACAACAAATAAGATTTTCTTAACACTGGTCTCTTGACTGCCTACAATTTGGATAACTAGAGGACGTTTGCTATTTGTAAATTATGATTTCGGGTAGGTTTTCATCGGGATTAGGATCCGGTCTATTTTCTCAAAAGAATTGGATAGTCTATATTGTTTCTCCTACACATTATTATCCATTATTTAAATTTGTGACCGTTAAAATCGTTCTAAGATAATATCTAGACGGTTGAGAGAAAATAGATGGCAGAAGAAAAGGAGAAAATCCAAAATGGTTGAATTAATGAAAAACCTTAATAAACAAGATATAAAATGACCGATTCCACTTGATTAATCCGACATATAACCACCCAACCGAGAATATAACAGGCCTCGTGATCAAAATAGTTCGAAAATGAGAGACACAATTGCACATCATCCTAATGACTTCATCGCGTCTAAAATTGAACTTGCGAAAATTCGGCAATCATTTTGTTGTCATAATAAGACGAACTTTTTAACTTTCTTTAGTTTTCTCCATGGAAGGTACAAAATTCAAATATGATCGACGCATCGTACAACATATTCAGTCCCCTTCCAAAAATATGGAGAACAATGATTTTACACATGACAAACTGACATTAGAGTGATTATCAAAAATGGATATACATCACGTCCATTACGCTTGTGATTGAAAGGTCTTCTAAATTCGAATAGAATATAAAAGAGACAGTAGAAAAGGCAAGAAAAAGGCTACTCGAAATGTAAAAATGGAGTACATTATTTGTGTCGACTATCGACAGTGCAAAGATATTTACGTTCAATTTGTTTTTGATTTAACAGTTTAAACTTTAAAGATTTAAAGGAGTATGAATAATCTAATCAAGTTTTCCTTCCATCTTTTAGATTTTGTTTACATGTTACAGTTCTTAATCTTTCGTACGGTGGCCGACCTTGCGAAGAAAACAAGTGTAGTAGAAGATATTTAAGTGGGGACTTGGGGGTAATATTTAGAAACACAATTGGCTAGGTATTTGTTAATGATATATTTTGATCATATGAACAAGTTGGCTCATTTGACAACAAAAGTTTATTCGATATGTTTCCTAAATCACTAAAATAACGATTTCAACTAGTTAAAATGAAAAGTTAATGAGAAAATAACTAACTGTTCATGTTTCATCTTCCAATTTTTACCCGTTTGATTTATAACATTAAGGTTGTCTGGCAAGGTAAATAAGCTATATCTTATTTTATCAAAATAGCGTATTTACATAAGGAAGTGTCTATGAAAGAAAAAAAAAAGAGAGAGAGAGAAAGAGATCTCTAGCCTAAGGTCAAATTGTTAAGTGACGTGATCAACCAATCTCCGCGTCTTTCAGTTCGCTAAGTAGGCTTACTCTATGGGAATTCATTGATAAGAGAACTACAAAAATCTCTCTTCTGATCCAAATTGGCCTTCAGAAGCATAAAGGAAATAGGTTCGACTTATCCAGAAGATGCTACGGTTACACTTGGTGTATAAAATCTTTTATACACCACCAATAAAACGTGAACATGTGGTAGAATCTATTTTTTAATTATGGAAGGAATAATTTTCAATATGGACGAAAATTATTAGAGATTTAATTAGTTTTAAAATTATAAACTAACTAGTTGAAAAGCCCGTGCGATGCACGGGGCTCTCATTAGGGCAATCAGTATAAATATATTCTATAGTTGATAAAAGAAGTTAAATTATGTTTAAATCATTGATAAACAAAAGTTCGTGAAGTTTAATTATGTTTAAATCATTGATAAACAAAAGTTTGTGGTTGGTATAGTTGATCATAGGAGTTTGGTCATTTAGTAGTTATCATTTCAGTTGTAAAACATCAAGTAACATAGTAAGAGTATGTAATTAGTTTTTTCATTATTGTTATAGGTATCAATGGTTTTAATTTAATACAAAACATTATTTCCATAAATATAGTGCAGCTCACCAAATGAACCGCCCTTAATAACTGAGACAAACCTTTATGAGTTTTGCAAATTATTTTAACTTATAACACTACGTAAAACTAAATGGTGTTACATAAAGCAACAAGTATCATAATTATCTATATTTAGTGTATTTAGAGAAATGTTAGATCTCCTATAGCAAAAATTTACCTTGACTATCTACAATTAAGAGAGTGTTTTGCTCTTTATATACCTTCTCGTAAAGTAAAATCCATACTAAATTCCAATAAAATTAGTAGTTTCTAAACAATAATACAAAAATATATGTGATTCTGTTACATAGAATGCATGACACTCCCATTAGGATCATCTTTAACAATATGTATGTTGAATGTTCTAAGAATTTGTTGAACAACAGATTGTAAACGTTGGTTTGTATTGTCATGGTTTGATAATAGAAGCCAATTAAGTTTATAAAAAAAGTTCAACTATCTTGAAAATTGGAACATAGAAAACTTTTGGGTTGATTATTGATGGATCATCAGTCCCTTTAACTTAAAAGCTACTCCTTTTGGTATTAATTATATCAGTTGAATAGCATCCGAAGACCCAATTATGTTATGTAATTATCTATTTTTATTGTTGTATGCACCACCAATTTTAGTTAATTTAAAACGTCATTCCCAAAAATGTGGTTTAATTCCATAAAATGAACGCATGATAACTGAGGCCGATTTTATAAGATTCACAAATTAGATTAACTTACAACATTTACAAATATTCGATTTTGTAAGCATATGACCGTGTAAATGTTGAATGGTGGTATGCAAAACAACATGTATCTCAATTATATATGTAGCTTGCTTGGAGGATTATTGTTAGATTTCTAAACAATAAAAATTTGTTTTTGCCTATTAACCATTAAGTCTGGTTGTTCCCTATAAACTTCATGTAAAATATATAATACGAAATTTAATTTTTTGGATGTGGGATATATTTTTAAGTGAATTAACGGTCAATTTTTGCAAAGTTTAACCTCCAAAAAACAAATCAGGGGTTTTGTGTGGATTCGAGAGAGTAGAATATTATGATACTACTCTTAAAGTCGATTAGTTTTTGATTAATTCTATTAAAATTATACTATAACTCATTTTTGTTTATTTGAAATGTTATCTATTCACAAAATAAAGTCTCATTATCTTACATTGTTATTCTACTCTTTATTTATAATAACAAATTGAACAAATTTTTAGAAAGAGTTTCAAATTTAAGAAAATTGCTTCAAATTACTAAATATATACGTACAACCGTTTCACTTCTTAACCATTATATATGTAATTAGATTTTTTTTATCTTAAGGTCAAACTCTTAAGTTTGACCTAATTTATTACACTAAGAAGTACTTTATATTCAACTAAACCCTTATGGGATACTCCATAGTTAACCATTAACAAAAACTAATGATTATTTTCACTTCGGTGCCCTAAGGTTTAGCCTAATTTCACTTTAGTACCCGAGGTTTGCATAATTCCACTTTGGTGCTTTGAGGTCTACTTCCCACTTAAATGACTTATACCTAACATTCTTAATATTTTATACTCCCTTCATCATCTTTTATCTCCCCGGTCACTTCTCTAATATATGTGAGAGAATTTTATTGAAATGAGAAGATAAAAAATAATGGAAGAAGTACTAAAAAATATTTTGAACACAACAAATCATGCATTTTTTGCAATATTACTATTTTGTATGCAGTTTAATATCCAATTTGCACTTCGTTTTACTGAAAATATAATTACTTAAGATAAAAGTTGACTATTAAACGTTTTAGGCCACCAAAATGAAATTATATTCAAAACTCAGGTTAACAAAGTGGAAGTAGTCGAAACCTTAGGACACTAAAGTGGAATTATGCAAACCCCATGACACTAAAGTGGAATTAACACAAACCTCATGGACCAAAATGGAAATTTTCCAAAAAAAACACCTTTGAAAAGTTACCGTAAAAACTATTGCACTTTTAAATATACAATCAGTACATGACAAAGTAATAACCAGCCATTCGCAAACCGCGATAAATAATTAAGTGAATAAAAACACATAGAAGAATTGGAATTTAGAAAGTAAAAATTGATCTAACCGCATAATTTTGTATATTTGGTAGTAGAATACATTTTTAACGTCTATTATGGATTTGATATGAATTTGAAACCAGTTTGAAAAAAAAAACGGTGATATAATAGTAGATTATATATAGTTCTCATAATTTGTATATATATTTTCACTAATTTATTTGTAGTTATCTGGTTCTTGAATTATTAGTCCGCATAAAATCGAAATTCTTGACTTTGTTCATTTGTATTTAATTTTTTGGCTCATTTGACGAAATCGATATGAGACTTATTTAATATTTTCAAATGGTAACTCAATTTTTTTTAATCTTATGTGAATATTATTGGTAATCTAATTATACACATATATTTGGTACGTTATAGAAAGTCAGAGTTAAAACTATTACATGCCATCGTTGAGGTTGTTTATTTCTAATATTGTCATTCACTGCCGGTCCCAAACCCGGATAGAAAGCCAGCATAAAAACTTAGTCACATTTTATGGACATTTCTTCTCTCCTTTATTACACTTTTTTACCAACCACTTTATTATAGATTTTACTTGGTTCATTCTGGATCCTTAATTCTATTTCGGTTTTTAAAAATCGTTTTCATCTTTTCTCTCGATTTAAATTTTAAGTTTTTATAAAAGAAATCCAGAATTCGATTTTAAAACCCCTAAGTTTACCTTGACTTTCCATTACATTTTCGTTCTTCCTTTTTGTTTTTCATTTTCCTTTTTTTTATTCGCATTTTGAGGCGTGCGTTCACCCATAGACGGTTCGAAAGGATGATTCATGTCAGCCGACCCCAAATCATTTTGAGATTAAGGCTCTGATGTTGTTGTTGTTGTAGAGATTTTTCTCTGTCAAATGCTAAGTAAATGTCATTCTTTATCTCTTTTTCATATTATGACATGTTACTTTTTCATAAAGTATTTTTTTTTTAAATAAAGTTCAGCTTTTTCCTAAGGTTTTTGTAAGACAATTACAGGTTTGGTTATAATTACCAACTCGAATCTTTTGTAAATCTTTTAAATATTCAAAAAAGTTGTTAAATAAAATTATCTTTATTACTACACGAATTTCACCAAGTAATTAAAATCGAACAATTAGATTTTTGACAATATTTATATTTGTAAGAAATTAGGATCTCTTTTTTTTTTTTTCTCACAAAGATTAATTATATGTTTATAAAATATACAATTTTAACACTTTTATATGTTTATTATATGACTTTTTTTGTTGCTTTATAAAATATTTCTAAAATAAATATTCTTTATAACATTATTTTTCTATTATTATGTTAGTAAAGAATAATCGATAAATTATTAGATCCACTCCTATTAGGATTACTTTCTCATAAATTATTAAATCTACTTTGATTAGGATAATTTTCTCATAAATTAAGAGGAAAAAGCTAGATATAAACTTATTAGGAATTCTAAAAAAGTTGGACTCTCCAATATCGCTCGAAAAGTTTCTGCTTTATATATATGTATGTATTGATTGATTATTATGTTTACCAAAATCTTATCCTATCTTTTACATATTTTTACCCCTATACAATAATTTTCATTATTTTAACTATATTCCTTAATTTTCGTGCCATTGTCCAAATGGAACACTTATTCGGAATAGAAGGGAGTATTTTTTTCAAATTAAGATTTTTTTTTTTAAAAAAAAGCAACCAATGTGTACTGCGATGTATGCGTGCATCCTCCAACCTTCCTCTCCCTTACCACCATCCTTACCTATCATCAACCTCCTTTAGCCGCCATCCAACCCTACAACAGCCACTATCATGCCGACCATCGGGGACCCGCACGCCTTCTCCGTCACGAACAGGTGGTGGGCGGCGTAAGATTCAATCGGTTATGCTATTTGCTGGGGGTGAGGAGGTTGGTGCGCTGGTGGCGGTGGGGGATTCACGGTGGTGGCCAGAGGCATTCGCCGGTGCCGGTAGGTAGTTGATTGGCGGGGGGAGGTAGTGGTAGTGGCTGGGATTAGGGTTGAGGTCCTTGTACCACTTTGTTAGGGTAAAAAAAAATAGGAAAGAATTAAAATTTTGGTTTCTAAATATAACAAAATTAAAATAAAAGAAAAAATCATCTCATATTCCACCATTTCCACGTGTAAGTCAATGTAAGTCAACGAGTGTAATTTTGGAATTTCCCATAAATCGTCACTTAACAAGTCGGAAAAATAAGAAAAACGATGCTCGGGTAAAAATACGGTGGTGATTGGGGAATATACGGCGAAGTTTGGGTGTTATTTGTAAAACGCAAATAAGTGGTGATAATTTGTAAAAAAACGCAAATATGTGGTGGTTATTTATAATTTTTCCTATTAAATATTACTCCGTACTAGTTATACACTTTTATACGGAGTATCATTTTACCAGAGAGTAAACTCTTACGAGTTCCACCCTCACAGCCCCATAACCAACCTTGCTCATCACTCATCACTCATCAGACCACCCACCTTTTCCCACTCCTTTAAAACCTCCCTCCTCATCACGGCCCTCGGCCATCGGCCTTTCCACTTTTGCAACCACGCTTGAAGGCGGCAACATTAGTAAGTGTTGCAGTTTGTTGATGGACAAGGTTCTGTGACCAGGGTCTGTGGGAAGAGAACGTTCAATTGTGAGAGTGCCCGCCTCTATACAATCCATTTTTCTGAATTATAGTAACTTGACGATACTAGGACAGCCAGTGTAGCTGTGTAGGTGTTTCACGTGGGGGAGGGGAGAATTGAAGGGTGTAGTAGGAGCAAAGGGAAAATTGGTTTGGAAGTCGAGTTTAATAATAATTTTTTTGTGTACTTTATTTGCCTTAATCATTTGTTTGCCTTTTTAATTTTTTGTAAAGAGTATTTAATCAGAGGAAAACAAATGATTGGGAAGGAGGGAGTAACAATTAGCATGACGAATTGACGACTTGGTAATTCTACAACAACAACAACATTACCCCAGTGCCTCAATGGCTCCCACAAATTGCGGGGTAAGGGGGGGTCGGATGTACGTAGCCTTACCCTTGTGTTAGAAACACAAAGAGGCTGTTTCCTAACGCCAAAAAATTTACTTGGTATGGAAATTAAGAAATCAAAAGAACAAGAATTACTTGGCATGGAAATTAAGAAATCAGAAATCAAAAACACACTGCAAAAAACTTCACTCTCAAAAACCACAAATTCTTGTTTGTGACGGCACATATCCGTCACTCTTGAGTGACGGATACCATTTTACCTCACAAAGTACCCACTTTTTCTCTATCTGCAACACTATTCATGTGGTCCCCTTTCTCCACTAACCCATTTTGTTACCATTTTATCTCACAAAATATCCGACACAAATGGTAACCCGTCACAAGGGAGACTAATTACTCAAAAACACACTGCAAAAAACTTCACTCCCGAGAGAGTACAATGTGAGAATTTTTACCATTTATCTAGTGTGGTAAATTTCGTACCAAAAAAAAAAAAAAAAAAAAAAAAAAAAAAAAAAATCTAGTGTTGTAAATTAGCATTTTTTGTTTCGGAGGAACAATCCTTCGTAGGATACGTTAATTTACATTCACTATCAAATCGAACAGCCTAACAATTCTTTTTCTTTGTTGGTATAAGTTGATTACAAAGTATTTTTACTCCTCGAGTATATGGCACAATTGTAGACCTATAGTAACTCACGGAAGATAAACCGCTGTCAACGCAACAGATAGATGTAACTCCAGTACTCCACTACATTTAGCTATACAACAGCTTTACCACTTCTCAGACCTCAACTATTTTCAAAAGGAGACAATATGGCTAATGAAGAAATGAAAGAACAAAGGACTTATTTACAGAGATGTATAGTATATACCGCACAGAAACTCTAGCCTTCAGATGGTAGGAAGTAGGAACTATGAAACCCGTAGAGATGAAAAAGCGAAGGACTTACTTACAGACAATGTGAGTACATTCCACACAGAAACTCAAGCCTTCAGATGGTAGGAAGTTAGGAACTATGGAAACGCAAAGAGTACTAGCATACTCTGAGTGCCTCCACCGCTTTGCTACACAGAGGTTCACATGTTTACAGGTGGAGCGCTCTGATTCAACAAGCAGAAAAACGAGTCAAATTTTGTAAATTAGGCGTGGCTGCAATATAGACCACGGCAATTTGGGCTGCACAGAGGTCCAATAATTTTCTCCCCCACGTAAGTTGTGTCCCATTGAAGAAGGCATGTATGACTGTGTTACCGCTTTCAAGTTTTTGGTACAACGTTTTTATGCCTTTTCATGTGAATTTCTCTTGTGGCAACTCTTCGGTCCGCAACTAAAACAGTATTTTTATCTCGAAACTGAAAATCCTAGATCTACGACTGAATAGGTTATCTAAACTATAGAGGACTAGTCTCGAGGCTAGAATCATCATAATAAGATGATAAGTATGAGCATATTCCCCCAAAACCAGCGTTTTAGCTGAAGTCTCTGTCCTTTGCCTTATTCTGCATATGCAACCATTCTTTCCTAATTAGATTTTCTAGAGAATATTTTAAGACCTTCAAAATGCTCTTTCTTAAGCTCATAGATCAAGCTCGTACATTACAAAGGTTTTAAGGGTTAACGCGACCGGCCCGTACAGCGGTATCACCCGCCTTAATGGCATGAAGACTGGTATCAGGCCATAGTGATGGACTCCAGAATCAAGACATGGATCAATTTTAGAACCAAGGTTATATCCATAGAAATGGGGAAAGGATACTTAGAGGAGGTCATACTACCAAGGTTGTCAATCTATCAGGAGAAAACTGTAGGGGTGGACATTCATCTTCATAAATTGGTACTTACCTTTAACAATAGATCATAAGCTATGTGCTCCCAAGGCAATGATATGGACATTAAGCAACATTTGAGAGGTAACATCTCTTCATCTACGTTCTTTGAAGCAGCAGCATAAGCTTGTCTGGCAACAGAAGCAAAAGAGGAAGCTCTTTTCGCAATTGTCGCAAAACCAAATCCACTTTTTGAAAAAATGGGTGAAGAAGGTCTTGAAATGTCCTGACTTTGGTCTGGTATATCATCAAAAACATAGCATCGACAATGCATTAGCTATAGCATCATAAAAACTTTTTCCAACAAAATCAAGATGACAAATAACATAATCATGTTTGGATTGGATAATGCAACGAGGTGATAAAGGGTAAAACAAACAAAAAATGGTGATAGTGGTGATGTTGGATAGAGGAAGGTGAAGATGGGGTGGGGTCATAACCAATGTTGTCAGGATCGGGATCCAAAGCCCTACTTTGGATCGAAGAGGGGTGGTAGGATCGGCTCGGAGGATCGAATCATTGGATCGTAAGATCCTACAAATAGCTTGGATAAACAAGTTTATGTAAACAATTTGGTATAATTTGTGATGTATAATGTTATAAGTTTATTTAATGACATTAAAGTCTTAATAATCATTTCAATATATTACATATACCTTTAATTTAGAGTTGTAAGTATGGAAGAACAACCAACTCACAAATTTGTAACACAAATAAGCATTTTACGATCCTGAACGATCCTACTATCGATCATACACGATCCTATGTGATCCTACCCGATCCTGACCGATCCTGTACCGATCCTACCACCAAAACGATCCTACGATGATTTGAATCGCGTTTTTCACTTTTTGGATCGTAGGATCGTACGATCCGGATCGCGATTTTAACAACAATGGTCATAACTACCCCCGTGAAGAGGAACAATTTCTCATCTTCCCCTAAGGATTATCCATTATCCTCCAAAGGAGTGCATAATAGTTCTCTTCACACTCCCTTCACCGCCCCTTTAACTTCCCTTCGCCATTATTTTTCTAAATTGTAACTTGGATCATAGAAGAACATTGCTTATTTCATATTCTTCTACGACATAAGTACAAATTACCATTCTTTTATGATCCAAGTCCTAAGGGAACCAGAGACACTGGACAAACATCTTCCCTGACAGAATTTCCCCAAATAGTGAAGGAAGATGTTGCATTTGTTGACCAATCAAGAAGTATAAACAATTACTTTCAGCTCGCCCACACTCTTGCAGGTAAAGCACTGACTAGGAAGATAGGTAAAAGGTACAGGGGCTAGCAGGTTTTTCACCAGCACCAAGGTATAATATTCCACCAAAGGGCATTTATGTAAGAAAAGTTTTCAAGAAATAGAAACACTGTAAAAGCCTAATATACGCAGGTTTATTTACGTGACCAAAATAGGGGGATAGTGATATTAGAAAATAGAATGCCAGAAGCTAATTAAGGTGTCATCGAGATACTAACAGTTCACTGTAAGAAAAGTTTCAAGCAATAGAAACACTGTAAAAGCCTAATATACGCAGATTTATTTACCTGACCAAAATAGGGGGATAGTGATATTAGAAAATAGAATGCCGGAAGCTAATTAAGGTGTCATGGAGATGCTAACAGTTAACTGTTTGAAGAAGTCAACTAAGGAAATGAAGTGGGACACTAAAATAACATTTCATACGATATAAGTTCAAATTCTGTACCTTCAACACCAGAAACGGCCACTTCGACTTCTCCACGCCCACCTGGACCTTTCATGTACAGTCTATCCGCTTTACCTGGCGAATGACTGAATGAAAGAAGACTCCCTAAACTAAATCTGCCGGCTGCATACAAAACGGAGGGTTAGTCTGCATAAACACATACAAGAACAAATTTCACACCGGTAGTTATAAAGAATATCTGCAAACAGCTTGAACTCCTTTTCTGGTAATCATAACTGCTAG
The DNA here is from genome assembly GCF_048544455.1 of Silene latifolia. Classification (NCBI taxonomy): domain Eukaryota; kingdom Viridiplantae; phylum Streptophyta; class Magnoliopsida; order Caryophyllales; family Caryophyllaceae; genus Silene; species Silene latifolia. The sequence continues at coordinate 28,882,670 of NC_133531.1, forward strand.
AAGAACTTTTGACAAGACACAGAGAGCGTACACGAGCGTACTAATTATGCTGACTGGTGATTTACCTATAATCGTGAGATTAGAATATGGTCGCCAACACTGCATTGGGACTTTTTTGTAAAGATTTTGAAGGTTACCACCAGTCCACCACCACATTTTGAGACACTATTAGCTACGCTTATAGCACAGACCAACATCAAACAACGACGACCAATTTTCACGATCTATAAAACCAATATTTAATGTCATGCCTATAATGGCCAAAAGGTATTCCATGCACACATGTTCAATTTTTTTCCTTGTGAACAAAATTATTTCAGCAACACTTTATGCATTGTTGAAGGACTAGTCACTAACTCACTTGTGCAGCTGAATACAGCCCTAACGTTGTTGCATACTTCATTACTTGACAGATAAACATGAGATGCTTAGCTGCTGAACTCATGCTATGTCAGTACAAAACACAGCCACATTGATTTAATTGATAATGGTCCTTGGCTTATTCACCTATTGCAGAAGATTTTGAGAAAATGCTTCGACACAAATTTAGTACCAGAAAGGAGAATCCTGAACATTTGATTTTCGTTACCAAAATAGAATATTAAGTTGTACACTTGTACGAGAGTTACCATCGAATGCTTCACGAACCATTTGGTAACTAACAAAACCTGAAAATATGGTAACCTGCAATAGAGCGATATATATATTAAGATGATTGTCCAATGGAAAATATGCGCATTCAAAAATTAAAACCATCTTAAGTAATTCTTCGCCCATTGATTGGCAGAAGAATCCAGAATATAGACTTCCAATAAATCAAAATGATAAATACCTGCGATTCTATGATAAAAAAAAAAAGTAGAGAAAATTATATTTAAATAATCGAAATACATTCTGAAATGTGAAAGCAAATTGGTTATAGTGTAATTACCCACTTGTTACAAAATCGTGAAAGTGGACATAACATTCATGAAGCAGATTTCTGGAAATGACTGATATGGTTTGAATCATCAACAACATTCCTTCACCAACTTTATTATCAACCATTAGAACATGCTTCAAGCACACTAAGAGATGTTGCTTTTACGAGTCTAGTAGCTGTTGCTTCTATGAGTCTAGTAGCTCAGTAGCTGTCAACTATGCTCGTGAGAAAATCCAAAGTTCGATGTTTGCAAAGTACTAAAATGTTACCGAGTTGAAACATACGCTATGCGAACCCTATCAAAGTGGAAACAACTTATATTCCAGCATATAGCTGCAATATATCCTCTTATTATCACTTATCCAGCTACCACGATAAAGTTGTATTAGAGGTTCCAGCGCAACATTTTGTTCAGTAAGACAAATTACTAGGTGACCCTAAAGGAAGCTAAATACATCAATTCTTCACTTTCAAGTACTTACCTTCAGGATTCATAGTGAAGCAGCAGACAGTCACTACATTTTGACCAAGGGCAAACTGACACAAGTTTTCTATGGCTGCTTACATCATTAGGGTATAATACTCTTGAAACCCATTAGGGTGGTGTTATTAAAGCTAATATAGTACAACAACTGCAATAACAAAGGAAAGTCCCGATTTATAATCGGCCAACAAAAACACACTGTATGAAACCGTGATTGTCATATGTAAAAACAATAAAAAGCAGAGAGACAACAACAAAGCCAATAACAAAGCAAAGTCCCGATTTATAATCGGCCAACAAAAACACACTGTATGAAACCGTGATTGTGAGATGTAAAAACAATAAAAAGCAGAGAGACAACTACAAAGCCAATAACAAAGCAAAGTCCCGATTTATAATCGGCCAACAAAAACACACTGTATGAAACCGTGATTGTGAGATGTAAAAACAATAAAAAGCAGAGAGACAACAACAAAGCCTTCCCGAAATAATTTGGGGCTAGCTAACATGAAACTTCATTCAGATCCGTTTATGAATGAGCCAAACAATGTAAGAAAATGGAAGATGTAAAATGGAGAATCTTTTGTTTAAAGGTAAGATAAAAATAAAAAGTAAAATAAAATAAAAGGTAAATGAAACTAGTAAGTGTTGGGTAAGTACGACAAGATGTGAAGAATCAAATTAAAGTGGCAAAAAAGTTTGAAAAACTAAAAAAAAAAATACAAGTCGAAAAATAAGCATTTGTAATTAAAAATATAGATAAAAAAGAAGCAAAAATCCAAAAATCAAACTTCATCGTATACGCGAACTATGTCCCTCTACATTTCCCTCTCCAACGCCATATTTTGTCCGATACCTAGAATTTTCATATTGGTGTCCTTAAACCTCAAAAGCAGAGAGCCAAGAAAAAAAAGTAACATAAATTGAGATGGACAAATCTATTAATTTTCCTTAAACCTCAAAATCTTATCATGTACTCCTATCTATACTTGAAGCCTTCTAATCGTTGTACCTCATAGTCTCCGACTCTATAATCAAAAGACCTTAGGAAATGCTCATTAATCATATATTCAATAGAACTCATACTTTCTCCTACTCAAGTGAGCGTTTCTTCTATGGCAAACACCTCTTTTGTAACAAACACATCTCTGCCACATGAATTTTATGATCAGGACATTATTTCAGTCCTAAACTCCTAACTGCAATGCGGATGAAATTCTTTTTAATCAATGGGGGATAACAAGATCACATAAAAACCATGTGTGTGTCTTCCACTTCAAACCACACACTTTAACACTTTAGGTAGTTACCCTCCAAAATCTTTGGAATTCCAAAGTCCCCCTCCACAATCACAACTTGCTTTCAACACCTCCTTTCATCAATCAGCACAATATCAAACATCAGTGCCCTCGATTGATCTTGTTAATCTACCTATGATAATGAGTAATGACAAAGGAATAGGACTATACACAGAAGCTTAGGCACTATAGCCGTTCTGTCATCCTTTTACAAGTCAACAAACTCATACCAAGTCACTCATACATATCCTTGAAGATATCAATATAAAATACAATATTGTATGGTAGCTGGCATATACTTTTCCCAACATACTCTAAATCAAGGCAAACACCTCAAAAGGAAATATATTAGAGGATGCCAGAACTAAGTATTCATCAGATAACCATTAATAAAAAAACATAATCAATGAGCTCTTTTTTTCATGTTAAGAAAGACTGCTTCTGACAAAAGCCCCATTGCCAAAATGATCCATATACCAATCACAGGTGAAACTTGTTGAACTAATCATGCATTTATGACTATCATCGTAGAAGCTTGAAAACCAATGCTTGGGCCAATCATTTGAGCCTTTTGGTTGAGATGAGCATTTCACAGTGATGGGGCATATTCTGCACCCGCTGACCGAGTCAACATATTGAGCAAGGTCAAGGATCAAAAGACAGCAAGTCAACATGTTAGACCACCTAACCGACGCAGCCTGTCGGCCGATCACTTGGGTCTCGGCCGAGCAACTAGTAGGAGACATATCCGCGTACTCATATCCAAGACCCCTCGGCATGGAGTCAACAGGGCCCGCCGGCCTGCCATGGGTCCCTCGGCCGAGGGTAGAACAGACTTTCCACCTGCTACGCCACTTGGCCCACTTGGCCACTACATGACAAAAGGTGAAAGTCTATAAATACTCCACTTCTCTCATTGAGAAGGGGATCCACAATCTAACCTAAAACTCACTATTCATCTGGTATAAACTCCCTTATCTCTCTACAATATACTTTATCAAGTAACACACAACTTAATCCTTTTAAGTTTACTGACTTGAGCGTCGGAGTGAGTACGCTCGGTGCAAAGCCGAGCCCTCAGTTTGTTCATCGTTTCAGGAGAGACCGAAAGGAAGAGTCGAGACAAGGAAAGACATCATTTCACCAAGCTTACGTGGTAAACAAATCTGCTCTGGAATTACGCCCGGAACACACAGTATCATATCCTGATACCTACAGATTTCCTTATAGTCTCTATTTCCCCAACCTGGAACATTAGTTCAAGGTAGAGGAGCGTTTGTGTAATGTCAGCATCTCAAGCTCAAATGGCATTCCTACGAGAGGGTGTCTCTAGGTATAAAAATATTGTTAGGGCCACAACCAATTATAGCTTTTGTCGAGACGTATATGCCACAATATCTTATTCTTCATAGGCTTCTGAGTTTAGTGGCATAAACAGCTTCCTATGTGTTGTACTTCCTCTGTTCATTTTTAGATTCCATACGTTCGTTTAATATATGCGAGGTGTATTTTAATGAAACGTATGGAATCCAAGTGAACGGAGGAAGTACAAGTGTATAACCAATGAATCAATTTGCGACATCCATTTCCCTCCAAACCAAGTATTAGCAAAACTGAATCCTACACTACACCCTTTCCAATTCTGTTTGCAGGAAGAGAAGGACTTACACATTGAATTAAGTACCCAGTCAGGTAAATTTTGATGTTGCAACATATGCAAATGCCCTTAAATGGCTGGATCAAAAAATTGATATTACCCGTCTTACACTAACAAACTACGACTAATGAAGCCTTTTAATGAGAAAACTAACTGAAAATTGATGATAAATATGAGAGAATGCTACTAACCTTGGTTTTAGTAGACTTCGTCAAATCGTTCTCAGTTTTCTGGACATCATTGTGAGAAAGATTTTCATTAGGAAACGCAGCACCAGCATGTGCATTAAGGACTACACAATAGCAATGATCTGTGTCGGACAAAACCTGCAAGAGATTATTAAAATGAATAAAACTTAATTAGAAGCTACTAAAAGGAACGCAATAAATTGCCTAAAGGCTCAGTATAATCATCAATGTCAGAGTGTATATCATTACTCATTAGGTATAACATCCAAATAATGAGGAGTCACCAAAATCATCTTTTGGTGATGGTGGTAGTGAATAAGAAGATGATTTTGGTCCACTACTGGTCATAGCAAACATATAATTACCAGACTTTTTACCATTAGGCTGCGTCTTTTCTCTATTGGAAAAAAAATAACTAATAGAATTTACAGTTCATGTTTCACATTTGAAATTAACTGCGACATCAGAAGTCAATCAATCTTTATATTGTTTTTTTTATACCAAAAGCAACTAAGATATGAAATCCTCACGGGAAGAGAAAGCAGCAGAGAGAAATAAATCACTGTCATAATGTTAATAGTTAATACTCAAAGCAAAGGAAGAGCCATGAGCAGAAAGCATGTGATCAGTTGAGAATTAAAAAATTATTTACTTGAAGAAAGGAAACAAATAGATAGAAGATTTTATAGCCATTAGCAGCGCTAGATGACAAATAAAAAAGATTGAAGTAATTTGGTCAGTGGCAGAAGCCGAGAACATGTCAGGGCAGATAATATGGACTGCACAATCTTACCCAAACTAAATGCATAAAATTTAATAAACGATGATATTACCACTGCATCAATTGTGGAATCAAAGTCATCAATGGCAAAACATATATCTGGGTAAGCTGGAACTGTTTCTGCTTCCTGCGCATGGAATAGACAAATTCACATACACTAATGAAGCATAAATCATTTTATGGAAGATGGTCATTAAACTTGAATACTTGCCTTTCTAGCATCCAAATGGAAATTAACTCGACTTGGTGACGCATAAACAGTCTTCAAAACCTGGATGTGATAAGAAACATAAATGCGCATCCATTGACCTGGTTATATTGTGGTGTTACTACTTAGGGCATCAATATCCAAAAGGATAAATTTCCCTATAAATTTTTTGGATCCTTTACAACACTCTCCTGTCCATGGGTATCTTACAAGGTTAAATGTCTCCATATTTTTCAGAAACATTGGTTTAACTGTTTAAGTATTGTGGAGATAGCTTTGTCTTTCAATAGGGTGCTATATAATGCGAAATGGCATAATATCAACCTGAAATTTCATTACTTTAACACGCGTATGTTTTGCACCATGAGTCCATGACTGAGACACACATGGGCATACAGCGATAGCATGTGGGTCAAGACATGACTTGATGACTTAGTAGTTATGAGAGTTACCCATGCCGGAAAATGCCAAATTAGAGTCTTGTTTAAAGCAAAACAAAGGGTCATACTCTTATTTCTCTCAGTTTAACAGAAACAAAAGAAAAGTTTGAAATGAATAAGATGATCCATAGAAGAAGAACAGCAATAAAAGACTGAGAGGGGCATAAGTCACGAAGTACACACCTTATATATAGGATTCAATGGAGTACCTTGCCCTGCTCGATGGTTTTGAAGTACCGTATTGCTAACAAAAAAAATCTCATATTAAAATATAATAGTAATGCAGGGCGGCAAAGTGCTTTTAATAATCCTTCCTATTGTTTTTCTTTCTTGGTCATTTAAATAGAAAGATAAGATATTGTTAAAACACAAAGACACATTGGATCTAGAGCCTAGAAGTCCTCCTGCCTAAATAATAAGAAGGACTTCCAGTAGCGTTCTAACAACTCGAAACTCTGCCTCAAACAGAATCGAACACCAAACCAAGCAATAGTAAACACTAAGTTGTAAAGACCATCTAGAACTTTGAAAAAGAAGCGCAACAGGCGCCGATTATATCTCAGAGCCAATATAGGAACTAATCTTCGACTACAATATAGTGGACAACAAGAATTCCTAGACGAAATCTCGTGGATTAAGTTGATTTCACGAGGAGACTAACGGATCACATGAAGTCATGAACATATAATTTGAATTATTTTTAAAAAGAAGGTAAGAAAAACTCTCTTACTTTTCAAGACAAGTAATCTCCGACCGATTTTTTATGGGCACTAGACAACAAATAATCAACGAAAAATATTAACTGAAAGTCCACCAGTATCAGCTGCAGGAAACATTTCTAATCAAAACATCAAATACCAGGGAGATATGAGCCGAAAGCAGGAAATGTATGACATCTTCCTCATGAGACTGTTAGTTCAACTTTTCCATCACCATATAAAAAATATGGCAATCAGCCAAGGAATAAGAAATAGGTGACATTTTTTCGTTGGGCAGCTAAACTAAGAGCAGGTACTGATTGATACGGACATAATAAGGCAGAAGCATCGAAAAAAAATTGTAAACAAACAATTTCTGATATATTTTTCAGATCTATACCCACAATATTTTTTGGAAGAAACGCTAATAGAGATAGTTAGGTCAGGTACCTGCAAATAGCTACAGTTACTGTGAATGAAGTATGTGCAATTAGATTCAAATAAAATGACCGCCTCCAATCCACCTCCAACACATTGTCACCAACCATACTATCCAACTGCAGAAAGAAGTGCAAATGGTTTAGGCAGACTACTACCCCTATAGCCAGGGTATGAGAGTTTGGATGTATGCACCCTCCTTTTCAATAGCACTGCAATACTTTATGATTACTCCAAATTGAAAACAGTATAACCATATACTCCCTCCCTCCCAACCATTTATTTACCTTTGATTAAAATACCCCTCACAAAAAATAAAAAAGGTAAGCAAAGGATTGAGAAGGGGGGTACTACAATAACAACATTACCCAAGTGCCTCGGAAATCAGAATAGACATGATAATAGGGGTCGGATGTATGTAACATGATCGTATTGAAACATAAAGAGGAAGCACTGTTACAAGAATAACGGGGATTTGAAAGACATTCGTATTCAGTCCAAAATATAGCAATGCCAAAATTACAAATCACCAACGAATTGTACTCCAATTTAAATGGACGGATTAACAAATATCTAAATGATTTGGGTTCAGCTTTTACCTTAGACGCCCACCGGCGTACAAAATAAGGAGGATTGGCATTTGACTCATCATTAGAATTGATCCCATTTAAGCCCTACAAACATATTACCATGAAAACTAGATAAGAGTAATTCTTTGTTTAGAAATAATAAGGCTATTCAAAAACACACAGACACGCATCAAGCACCATTTTCTTGACAAAAAATACGAGATCATCATCCTGGCGTCCCCTTGATTCCTTGCCTTCGATAAAATAGAGATTTAAAACATCGTGCCAGAACCCTTGATCCATTTCGATGTCTGATGCATCCTCCTCATCAACTACTGTCTTCCCCAATAGATTTGAGTGCTTCTTCACTACACTTAACAACTCCTGCCTTCAAAAACATCATCATCAAACAAAGCACATTGAGCACCTTACGCAAAAAGGCAGAGAAACTGAATTGACTCTGGGTCAATCTTAAGTAACAGTTCACTGACAGCAGATAAAGTAGCTTTATAACATATTTATTTTGATACGGAAAAATAAGATTGATTCTGAAACAGGGCCAATCTTTTCATCCTTTCGGATGAGAGAAGAAAGTGAAATTCAATGGCTATCAATCTACCTCGACAAAGTCGGACAACTGGACATGTATGTCCCAAATTAGCCATAAAGTCAGCCAGTTTACAGGCGTCTCGAAAGCAGTGGTTATAATATTCTCGATAATTACACCTTAATACAAGACTACAAGAAGGAAATTTGAAGTCGGCTCAATGCAAAAACAAAAAAAAATCGAGGGGCCTGGCTAGAAGCCCAACATCTCAACGAAGGTAGCAAAGGTCACAAATTACTAGTTTCAGAATAACTAAACAGAACGGGTAAGAGTGGCTGTGGCAAAAATAATCTCACACTATACCAGCTTTCCAGACTACAATAATAAACATGGACAAGACAGAAAACGCAAGAGTACAGAAAAGCATCCAAGCTAAACTCAAACACAACTTTTTGAGGAAATAAACTCAAAAGCATCTCCTTAAGATCTTGCTAATGAGTACTTTTTCGTATCAATTGTTTAGGACGTTCAAATATTATCCTCAATAAGCCTGATCATTACTGATTTCAAAATACAGTGACTAATGTCTATCTTCAACATAGACATAATTTTAAGTTTGTAGTACTTGCAAATGGCGTTTTTCTGCACTATAAGCATCAAAGATTACACACTATTCACGCTCGATACTGGTTAACTGTAAATTTACCGAAACTGAGCTCAGATAAACATAATTAGAAAAATAACAAAACATAAAACTCTGTTTCATTGCGTTCCTTTCTCCAACGCAAACACAACTCGTGATCGAAACACAAATACATCATTCATGCATGCTACATTTACAAAATCAACTTCAAACAGTATATTCTTCAAGTCTAGTTACATAACAGCAAATCAACATAGCTCTATCCTATACATCATTATACTAATCTCGCGCAAACGGCGCAAATTACTAGTAGCGGAATCATCGAGGAGCTATCTAAGCTCAAATTAAATCAAGTCCTATGAATAATTAAACCTGCCTATTAGTTCACAAATACGCTGACAAATTGATCGCAAAATTACGAACTCAACTTAAATCAACTAATCTGTATAATTAAACTTGCCGAACAATTCACAAGTATAATTAAACTTGATCGAGAAATCAAGAACTCGAATAAAATCAACTAATTTGAATAAATTAAACTTGCGAAGTACTCCGTAGTTCACAAGTATAGCACCGTCATGTATAAACTTAATAAACGATACTTTGACAAAATTGATTGCAAAATTAAGAAAAATAAGTAAAGAAGAACGAAATTTACGATGAAATAGAGGAGTTGATTGATACCTAGAAGGAGTTTCACCGCCATGAGAGAACATATTTCGAGCTCTTCGATCAAAAATGGTGGAATTAGCAGAAATTTGGGGGTAAATGAGGAAGACGAGATTATATATATTTATATGAGTTGAGTTTCGTAAGAGAGGAAGAGACGAATAATTTGGGGGGAGTGCGATTTTGTAACGGTCTGACAAGGAGAGCTACGTTGGCTTGCCGTAACTTCTCTTCTCGGAAATGATTCATTTCAATTTCCAACCCATTTACCAAACCTTGTAACCCGTTATTTTGGTCCATTTTATATCGTTTTCACTTTGGGTCTTTGCTTCGAGAAATTACAATGTTTATGTTATTTACAAACACCATATAGACTGCCTCATAAATACTTAAAGGAGATGTTTGGTTCGCATTGAGAAAAGAGAAAGGGAATCGGCAAGGGAAACAAGGGTAAAAGAATGGTAAAAAGGATTAGCGGGAAAGGAATCATTATAATCAATAGTCCTCCAAACCAATATCAACGCATCCACCGTCTACATCCGACACCACCACCACAAACCACCTTCTATCACACCCCCGCCACCATCAATCTCGTCGCAGTCACCCCTCTTCCCGTGCCACCTCCAGTCTCGTCGCACAAGCACTAACCCAACCTACAAAACATACCCACGCGCGGGGAACCCACCACACTTCGGGTGTGGATGTGGTGGTCTGGATTTGGGGTTTGTAAGTTGAGGGTGTAAGATGGTGGCAGCGGTTGGCAAGGAAAGGGGTGTCGTCGACGGGGGACGTGTGTGGGGCCGACGCCGACAACTATGGTGATGTCGACGACAGATAAGGTGATTAATGGGGGATTGGCATTTGCTTTGGTCTAATCAGAAATTATTCTATCATTTCTATATGTGGTATTCACAAGTAATTCTTTGGCCCTTAATCAAGGTATTCAGGACGAACAGGTTATTCCGACTTGATACCGTTAAAAATCCCTAACTACTGCGTGCGTGAAAATAGGTTCATTTCTAAATGTGTAAGCTTTCATCCCCCTCCAATATGTAGATTAAGGGTGTTAATTATATTGGGATTTAATCTCAAGGACGAGTCATAAACTCCTTGCGATTTATTAGGAGGATGTGAATCTTTAGTGAGTAGAGCTCATAAATTCCAAGACTCACCGAGTAAAATTTCGAGGTCATCGTATTCGAGTGCCGAGTCAAGTTTTACATTAAAAAAAAAAATTCCTAACAAACTTTAATATAAAAAATGACCCGCCTGAATCAAACCCAAAAAATATATCCCAATCAACCTGTAATTTCTAAAATCTTGCTAATGGTTACTGTAATTCATATCATTAGTTCGCCATTTTTACAATTTTCAGTTCATGTGTTATTAGAAGGCAATCAAACACACACGTCCTATTGGATAAATTTTCTTATTCATGTTGATTCGATTCACTTCAGCTAGGTTAATCACTTTGTGATCGATTTATGTGACATTAGGTTACGCATGACTCAAGAGTGCTATATGTTAAGCCAGATAAGATACAAATGAATTGGTGAAACTCATAACACTGGAATACTCTGCATAATATTTGTAAGGGCTTAAACCTTCAAACCGGTCCACATCATACTTTTATAGATCATGAACATCGATATAAATAAGGTCCAACAAGAGAAATCAAAACTTCTATCTAACATGTAAATTGTTTGGTATCTACGTTGATTTATTTGACTTGTTTCTTTTTTTGATGAAATGTAAGTAAAATATATAGGGAACGGTAACCAATACACAATATTCGGTGTGCAAGATTCGCAACACCCCATCATTAGCCCAGCAAAGCAGGCCCAAGACCTATAACCCGACCGAACAAAAACCAAACAAAACAAAACCAAATAGGAGCCTATTACGACAAAAACAGGTGAGCCACTCAATCACCTCCAAATATCAATCTTCTTATTCTTCTACCTTAGTAAAACCTAGAAAATCAAATCGATTTCCTTACACCATCTCAGATCTCCGTCCTTTAGAGTCGTCTTCTCAACTCCACGGGCCTTTTTACTTACCTCATTCCTGATTATTTGAGCAATTTTTCCAGGTCTCATAAGAACGAGCTCAAATCTACTCGAATTTCGTGGACACCAGATGTTATATAGACACGCATTGAAAATCACATTCAATATCCCTTTCTTTATTTAACTTATTTCACCATCATCGTCAATGGAACAATGGTTAACGAGCCAATAAGTCTTCGGAAAATGCACGCGGCGCCCTTGAACTTTGATGTTTTGTCCGAAATATTCAATTTTTTTATCCGGAAAACTCTAAGAGGCTATAACTCGTGTTTACGAGCTCAGAAAGTGACGATTTTCTTTTTTCAAGTTGATTATCTTTTTGAGAACTATGACATGAAAAAAAAAATTGTCAGATATGGTCACTCAAAATTTGTTCGGTAAAAAAACTTTGACGTACAAAAACTCCTAGTCACAGGATCCAAATACGACAATTTTTTTTTTAAATCGTAATTCTCGGAAAGATAATCGATTTGAAAAAAAAATTATCACTTTCTGAACTCGACAGGAGTTATAACCTCTTAAAATTTTCCGGAACAAAAAATTAGGTATTTCGGATAAAATTCGAAATTTCAAGAACACCGCAAACATTTTCCCCTTTATCTTTTACCATTATCTCAGTTTGTTATCTCTTGACTTAAGGTTATATGACATGTCATCTACCCTTTGGGTTTTGATACAAAAGCAAATTTATTAGTTTAACTTTAAATTAGGTTGGTACAGAAATTCGGTACCATTCACTCATTCGGTGACGTCCTATTATTATCCTTATAATAATATAGAGATATTCTATATGGTACCTCTCAATTTTTTGACTTTCTACATGGTACCCCTACACTTTTTAAAACATACATGATACCCCTAATTGTTGTCATTATCACTAAATGTACTCCTAAACTCTATTTTCCGTCAATTAAACTCAGTTTTAGGCGTTAAGTGATTGCTTGGACGCATAATCAAGCTTGTCATTTATCATCCCATGACATAAAGGGACTCTATTAGACTCAATATTCATCTTTGGGCGTGATAATTTGGCAAGGAATCAATAAATTTTTTGTCAAAAAATTTTTAGCCCATATGTATCAATAAATATTAGGATCGAGATGGATATTGAGCCTAATAGAGTCCTTATGTCATGGGATAATAAATGACAAGTTTGGTTACGCGTCCAAGTCATTACCTAACGCCTAAAACTGAGTTTAATTGATGGAAAATAAAATTTAGGGGTACACTTAGTGATAATGACAATAATTAGGGGTACCATGTACTCCCTCCAATTTTCTATTATCTTCCCTATTTCTTTTTTCACACAAGTTTGATTATCTTCCCTCTTTCCTTTTTTGGTAAGTTTTATTTATTTTTTATTAATTTCTCTCTCCTAATAAATCAACAACTCTTATTACTTTATCTATTCTTTATTCATCATTCATTCTTTATTATTTTCTCTCACCTATAAATTTCACAACTTACAATACTTTATTCTACTTTATTCCTTCTTTCTTCTCCTTTCTTAATTTTTGTGCCCAAAAGAAAAGAGAAGATATAAGGAAATAGGAGGGAGTATGTTTTAAAAAGTGTAGGAGTACCATCTAGAAAGTCAAAAAATTGAGGGGTACCATGTAGAATATCCCAATAATATATTAACAGTTGTAAAATGAAAAAAAAGAAGAAACCTAATCACATCATTAAGACCTATTCAAGTGGGAATGGATCTTTTCCATTTCTTTTTTTTGTCCATTTTCTCTCACAAACATCATTATTGTAGTTTAGATCCCGCGCAATTAATACCTCATTATTTTTTCATATTCACGTCTGATGCGATTAAAGTCGAAGGCTCGTTTCGTTTGCTTATTGTCATGCATTGGATCCGTCTAAAGGAGTAGTTATTCCAAGGCCTTCAAGATACAAATTTCTTTTGAGTCAATAAAAGGGTATTAATGCCTCATTTAGTTGGGTGTTTATTACCATTCATTTGTAGTTTTAATTCTGCATTTAGAGGGCCTTAATTTGTCCAAGATTAATGGTCTTAATTAGCTATTAAGTCTATCATTAGTTGTCTTTTGGAGTGATCCAAAGACGTTGGTCTTTAGAGGCTATTTATAGTCTTTGTTGTTGGCAATTTTATTCATTCAGAAGTTTTATCAATCAAGTTAAGAGTTTCAAACAAAACCATTGTTTTTATTTGAGTATTTTCAAGTAAAACATAGAAGTTGTGTCTACAATTTCGAAAGGTTGTTCCCAAGCGTCGTCTTGTGAAAACCCGATTAACTCTATCGGTGTAGAGCGTTAATCTCTTTGTTAGACTATCGGTGTAGTTTAACATTGCCTATCCTGTGACACCCCTCGATAGGGCATCAAAATTAAAGCGGAAAATACGAGATTTTTAAAACCTTTAAAAGCTTAAAGTGCGAAATCCACCATAAGTGATCGAACAAAAATGAAAAGAAAGATAATTAAGTTTTACAATTTAAAACAAGTGCGTTAGGGAAAAGATATCCCACGAATAAACACAAGTCTAACGATAGGTGAGTCTAAGCAACCTATAACTAAGGTCCAAGGGTCAACGTTCTCGCTAGCTCACACGTCTTCCCCATAATCTGCATCACAAACCTGTCATTCATGTAAACATGAACGCCACAGTCAGTGGGGAGTAACTCAGGGTTCTCCCAGCCACCATATGTCGAAATGCACATAAGCAAGAACTTAATTAAACATATCGATCATGCATCATACTTGAATAATATGAACAAGGGAATATAACGATAATCATAACGATATAGGCATGTTGCATTCTTAATGAGATAGGCATCGAATCATATGAAGAAAGTAAATAATGGATCAATTAAATAGAAAATACATGGATGGAAACCAATAGCCATTCCTTTGAAAACCTCTTAACAACCATAGCACGGGACGTGGCTACTAATGTCACATTCATACTTATGGCTTACATCTCACCATAAGAACGGATGGGAACATCAATCCCGGCGATCATATCGCAACTAGGGGCTTGCATCTCACCACTAGTATCCGATAGGACCAAGACTCTCACAAACAAGCATAGAAGACGTGCACTCTCGTATATAAGAACACACCAATGACCGTAACAAGCCAGACATTTACAAAGCTTTGACTCAAAACAAGACAAACCCGTAGACTCCAACCTCCTGGTAGGACGACGATCATAATACGGTCCTAGTCTAAATCGGCGGACTCTCGGGATGGACGACACCCGATTCGACATACAATCCCAAATCGTATCCAAGACTCGATCCATGACACCTAGCCGTGCCCCAAGGTCGAGTAACCCCAAATCGGAACCATGGTACCTATCCGTACCCCAAGGTCCGAAGAGGCGGAAGAAAGATAGCCCAACTCGGGAACAATGGCACATAATCGTGACCCAATGTCCGAGGGCAAATAAATAAGGAATGTCGAGTAGTCACACAATGTAAACCGTCACACTCCGGTCACAAATACGAGTAACAATGATTGCACAAACATAACGTAAACAATTCATGTGAAGCATGTATGAACATAAGAGTATAATGATTACTGGTGCTCTCTGCGGCGTGAGACCCGCCGCCCACCGGCAGAGGATTCATGCTAGGTGAAACAAGGCCAAAAATAGAAGTAGGTGTACTCTCTAGGTCCCGGTTCATCACCTGCCGGACACCGGCAGGGATACAAGCCAAGGTAAACAAAGCCAAAAAGGCCGAAAGTGTATTCTCTGCCGGTCCACCATTGCCGGCGCCCACCGGCAGGAATACAGGTCAAGGTAAACAAGGTCAACATATGCTCAATGTGTATTCTCTCACGGTGACCGCTGTCGCCCCACCGGCAGGGGATACACCCTATAGCCAAATAAGCTCAACTTGCACATTATGTATTCTCTGCCGGTTGACCGGCTGCCGGCCCACCGGCAGGGGATCACATACTACCATATGAATTTGACAGAACATAAGGAACTCTCTGCCGGTTGGTGGACCGGCTGCCGGCCCACCGGCAGAGACATACAAAGGCTTATTTCCCATTTTTCCAACTTGGAATTTCAAGGACGCGCTGCCGGTTGGGTAGGCCGGCTGCCGGCCCACCGGCAGGGACACCCTGAACACGAAAAACTCATCAAACATCCATCTAAAGTCTTCCAAATCCAACCATCTTTCATTCAATCATTTCATACTTCTCTAATATGATGAATACTCGGTAAATTTAACATGTTAGGATAATTTAAACATATGACATCAATTATGAACCTTAAAATAAGATAGCATGTCAACCAAACATATGAAAATGCTCATAAAACCACTTCATTCAACATAACAATGGAATGAAACATGAAAGTTACCAACTTTAACATTTGTATGCATCCAACCACACATAAAACACACAAATTTGACATGTAAGTCGAGTAACCCATCACCGTTACCTTTTAGCTCTTAATCTCTATTGTAATCGTCTCACAAGCAAGAATCCACTTCCGGGTCAACTAAACTTTCTCCTAAACATAAGAAAACACCAAATAAGACTAAAAATCGAAACTAGAAAAAAAGGGTACCATGATAAATTGGCTCGACAGCCCCATTAATGGAGGAAAGATAGTTCTTTTCTTACCTAGAAAGAAGGAGGGCGATGAGAGGAAGAGATAGACGCGAAAATCACTGAAAACCGATGAGAAATGAAGGTTTTATGGCCAATTTAGTGAAGAAGGTGGAGGTTGTGTAACAATGGTGTTGTAGTTGTGTGTTTGTTGGAAAATTTCAGAATTTAGGAGTGAGGGAGATGGAGTTGTGAGGGTTTAGTTGGGGGTTTTGTGAAGGGAAAAGAGAAGGAAAAAGCCCATAAGTTATAAAAAGCCCAATGACTCAAATTGAGTCGGTATACACTAGAAGTTTCGTCTCAAGCCCACTACAACTCAAGACGGGGAATATTATTATTATTATTATTATTATTATTATTATTATCCGACCAAAATATTTATTTCACATAACTTAAGCTTTAAAAATATAATATTTATAAAGATCATGTTTAATAATGAAATCAATTAAATTAAATAATTTAAAATATAAATAAGACAATAGAACGGTTAATTAAATTATATTTGCCAAAATGGAAAATTCGCGGGTGTTACAAACACCCCAACTTTTAAAAAGTTTCGTCCTCGAAACTTGAAAGTAGAAAGGAAAAGTAATATAAAAATAAAACCGAAATTTTGGAAATCGGTAAACAAAACATTAAAAGGTTACTTATCGTAAGAATCGAAATCCTTTCAAAAATCCCAAATAAAATTTTCCGACATAACCAAATTCTCATCAAAGGAACGAAAATGCTCTCGTTGCGCATTCAAGAACATCACATTCCAAATCGAAGATATGGTCAAAAGCAAATCATTTGTATAAATCGAAAATCAAAATACTTTCAAAAACATTAATAAAGAATTTTCAAAAGTATAAGTCTCATTCATGGAACGAAATTGCTCTTGTCGTGCACACAAGAACGCTAACTTTCCAAGTCTAAGACAAATTTAAAACAAAAATCATTCGCCGACAAGCGCAGAACAAGTTATTAAACGTTTCAAATAACGAGTTCTAACATCCGATCAACGTCAAAATCAAAAGAGAAGGCAATTCACTCAATTTTTCTTTTGCAAAGATCAAAATAGAAGTAGAGGTTTCATTTCTAAATTCAAAAGGAGGTCAAATTCCTGAAAATATAATATTAAACTTTTGACAACGAAATCATAAGTAGATCAAAGCTAGTTAGAAATTGAGCAAAGTTAAAAGTAACTCGGGTTTAGCAATTAAAAATCAATAAAAAGGAGTTATACTCGTAGGACAAAGGATAACTAAATCAAATTTTCATTTTTTTGAACTCTTAAAATAGGTAGGGTTTAGTAAAAGTAACATAAACTTTTAACGACGAACCAAAAATGGTAGTTTGAAATGTTTAGAAATTTTATGAATTGAAAAGTAACTTAGATATCATGAAAACAAGATACGCTAAGAGGGTTCAAACTTAACCAACAAAAGAGATATGATGAACTTCCTAGGAGAAGAGTTGAAATCGAATCTACAAGGATATCAAAGATTGAATTTCATAGGTTAACATCAAATTCTAAAGGAGGAGCAAGCATAAACGAGGAAGAGAGGTATGAACGGAAACACTTATGGTCAAAGAGGACGGGAAATTAGGCAACAAGGAAACACTAGATACTTAAATCTCGAACAACAAAGTCATCCGAACGGCCCGAAAACTTCCTAACCACAAAACTCATAACCACATAACTCCCAAGCATTTCCTCAAAATACCCACACTTTACTCTTATGCTACCCCGTGGGTCAAGTAACTCCACCACAATTGTGATTCCATAACTCTCAAATATAAATCATCTATAAACGATTTCCACGAAAGATCAAAACTACTAAAACAGTTACACACCTAACCAACTATCGACCACTAGGAGTTCTCACTATAGTAAAATCCTCAATCAAAGGTCAAAATCTTAAGGTCTTCATACTTTCTAACACTCCAAACCCAAATCTTATTCACACCCGAGTCCACAAGCATAGATGATCGCATTCCCCAAATCATAAAGACCACCAACCAAAAGTAAATAGGTTTGTCATACAATTTTTCCTACCCAACTCAACTCAAGTTCCACTTATCCAATTTTGACGAAATCAAGGTTCACAAAGAATCCTCAAAGAGCATCTCACTCACTCTACAACATAGCCAACAATGCCATCACTCCACTAAAGAGACACAGAGTAATAACTAGGTCAAGAAATGATAGGAAATTTCAAGGGGATACATGAACATGACGAGGTGTGAGATTAAAGGAGTCAATAGTAAAGGTAACTAGTTAACACCAGTAAGAGACATTAGAATTAGAGAGGTATTCAAGGCAAGGAAACGACAAGTAAACTTTTATACTTAAGAATTAAATCTAATCAAGGTGTGAACGAAGGAAAGGAAGATGATTAAAGGTGCGAAGGAGGATTTTAAGGCTTAAACCATATGCTTTCTAAGACTTAAGGTTCTCTCTAACAAGGTCACGCCTATTAGGATATTGTACCATCATAACAAAACGACCAAATTCCAAAATGAGGGTCAAGGCAATTCATCTCATTCCTTATGTGCAAGTCTCTCTTAAAGGATTACACCTCTATGGCTGATCAAGGTAAAAATAAACGCTCGCTTAAGGGTTGATACATTGGTTAGATTCATTGTTCACCTATCCTATCACATATTAGGATTTCCCTAAGGTAAGTATACCACTCAAGTATAACAACATCTCTTTATCTCAAGTTCTCAACACAAGACTTCTCAACAAAATTCTCAAGGGACAACTAATACCAAATCACATCACCATTCTATACGGGATCGTTAACATCTAAAAATGGGTTTTCTTCCAAATTCATATCTTTAACTTATCTCATGTTTACTCCTAAGGTGACGACACTCAACCTACTAAGCTTTCAAATCCCAAACATAAACAACAAAGCCAAGTTCTATAATTTTAATCACATAGGCAACTCATTCCTAACACAAAGAATCCACCAATCAATTACACTCACTTGTTCAAGGGACTAGGTATAAGAATCACTAAGTATGTCTCATCACATTACCTAAGTATTTCTAACATCACGACCTCTCAAAACCGGGGTTAAGGGTCGAACACAAACAAACTCCACAAAAGTTAAATTATCCGACCAAAGTTAGCATTCCATAAGGCAAAGATGAAGGTGTACAAGAGGGCTCTTATAAGGGGAAAAGGTACAAAGACATCTTCCAGGATATGGGATAAGAGTTGCGAAAGGTATAGAAACACAAAGATAAGGGAATGTGACAAGGTGCTCGAAGAGAGGGAGGTATCTTTAAGACGGTAAAGAAATCCTTCAAGATAAAGAGATCCACAAGCAAGATGTTATGGAAGGAGAATTAAAAACGAAGGATAAGTCGAGTGCGTACTAAACTAGTTCCCAAGGTTAAACAAAAGAGAGCTTATGAAGGAAAGGATGAGCATCACAGGATAAAAGTAAGGAAAGGTGGATCGATGATAGAAAACACACCCATAACGGTGTCGGGAGGAACGGCGGTTCCGACTTGATTCTCGACAAGAGTGACGCTTCTTGGCTCGGCTTCCGGAGCATGAGGGAGAGGAGGAGGGATAGTCTTCTTCTCGGGGCAATTCCTGAAGAGATGTCCGGGCTTCTTGCAATGGTAACACTTCAAGGGCATAGCATAGCATCCAATCCCGGGGTGATAAGTTTGCCCACACTTGAAGCACTTGCGGTTCTCCTTAAGCCTATTAGTAGATGTAGGTACTTGTCCTTTCGGCTCTTGCACTATTGGCTCTTGTCCTCCATGGTCTTGTACTCCTTGTCCTTGGACTCTCGGCACCAACCTCTTCTTGCTAGGATATGACGAGGATGAGGGCACAGATGGCCTCTTGCCACGGCGGTTAGAGCGACGATTAACTTGAGCATTAGCATTCCGTTGATTCCGAAGAATTAGAGTAAGGGCTTCCATGATAGTATTCTCCACCTTGGTTGGTCGTACCATCTTCTCAAGACACCAAAAGAGTCAACCATGTTAGCACCTAACAAATAGCATGCACAAAGAGACTACCAACTTAGGTCCTTAGTCCTACCCATCTCTCATTTATTATTTGAGGTCAAGTTCAATTTAAATTCGGGGTACACGTGTGTGCGTCGGGAGCAACATATGCTCTGATACCAACTGTGACACCCCTCGATAGGGCATCAAAATTAAAGCGGAAAATACGAGATTTTTAAAACCTTTAAAAGCTTAAAGTGCGAAATCCACCATAAGTGATCGAACAAAAATGAAAAGAAAGATAATTAAGTTTTACAATTTAAAACAAGTGCGTTAGGGAAAAGATATCCCACGAATAAACACAAGTCTAACGATAGGTGAGTCTAAGCAACCTATAACTAAGGTCCAAGGGTCAACGTTCTCGCTAGCTCACACGTCTTCCCCATAATCTGCATCACAAACCTGTCATTCATGTAAACATGAACGCATACGATCGGTGGGGAGTAACTCGGGGTTCTCCCAGCCACCATATGTCGAAATGCACATAAGCAAGAACTTAATTAAACATATCGATCATGCATCATACTTGAATAATATGAACAAGGGAATATAACGATAATCATAACGATATAGGCATGTTGCATTCTTAATGAGATAGGCATCGAATCATATGAAGAAAGTAAATAATGGATCAATTAAATAGAAAATACATGGATGGAAACCAATAGCCATTCCTTTGAAAACCTCTTAACAACCATAGCACGGGACGTGGCTACTAATGTCACATTCATACTTATGGCTTACATCTCACCATAAGAACGGATGGGAACATCAATCCCGGCGATCATATCGCAACTAGGGGCTTGCATCTCACCACTAGTATCCGATAGGACCAAGACTCTCACAAACAAGCATAGAAGACGTGCACTCTCGTATATAAGAACACACCAATGACCGTAACAAGCCAGACATTTACAAAGCTTTGACTCAAACAAGACAAACCCGTAGACTCCAACCTCCTGGTAGGACGACGATCATAATACGGTCCTAGTCTAAATCTGGCCAGACTCTCGGGATGGACGACACCCGATTCGACATACAATCCCAAATCGTATCCAAGACTCGATCCATGACACCTAGCCGTGCCCCAAGGTCGAGTAACCCCAAATCGGAACCATGGTACCTATCCGTACCCCAAGGTCCGAAGAGGCGGAAGAAAGATAGCCCAACTCGGGAACAATGGCACATAATCGTGACCCAATGTCCGAGGGCAAATAAATAAGGAATGTCGAGTAGTCACACAATGTAAACCGTCACACTCCGGTCACAAATACGAGTAACAATGATTGCACAAACATAACGTAAACAATTCATGTGAAGCATGTATGAACATAAGAGTATAATGATTACCAGGTGCTCTCTGCCGGCGTGGGCACATTGCTGCACGGCCCACCGGCAGAGGATTCATGCTAGGTGAAACAAGGCCAAAAATAGAAGTAGGTGTACTCTCTGCCGGTCCCTGCCTCACGGACGGGGGATACAAGCCAAGGTAAACAAAGCCAAAAAGGCTGAAAGTGTATTCTCTGCCGGTCCACGGCCGCCGCCCACCGCAGGGAATACAGTCAAGGTAAACAAGGTCAACATATGCTCAATGTGTATTCTCTGCCGGTGACCGGTGCCGGCCCACCGGCAGGGATACACCCTATAGCCAAATAAGCTCAACTTGCACATTATGTATTCTCTGCCGGTTGTTGGCTGCCGCCCACCGGCAGGGATCACATACTACCATATGAATTTGTGAACATAAGGAACTCTGCCGGTTGGTGGACTGCCGCCGCCCACCGCAGAGACATACAAAGGCTTATTTCCCATTTTTCCAACTTGGAATTTCAAGGACGCGCTGCCGGTTGGGTAGGCGTGCGCCGCCCACCGGCAGGACACCCCGAACACGAAAAACTCATCAAACATCCATCTAAAGTCTTCCAAATCCAACCATCTTTCATTCAATCATTTCATACTTCTCTAATATGATGAATACTCGGTAAATTTAACATGTTAGGATAATTTAAACATATGACATCAATTATGAACCTTAAAATAAGATAGCATGTCAACCAAACATATGAAAATGCTCATAAAACCACTTCATTCAACATAACAATGGAATGAAACATGAAAGTTACCAACTTTAACATTTGTATGCATCCAACCACACATAAAACACACAAATTTGACATGTAAGTCGAGTAACCCATCACCGTTACCTTTTAGCTCTTAATCTCTATTGTAATCGTCTCACAAGCAAGAATCCACTTCCGGGTCAACTAAACTTTCTCCTAAACATAAGAAAACACCAAATAAGACTAAAAATCGAAACTAGAAAAAAAGGGTACCATGATAAATTGGCTCGACAGCCCCATTAATGGAGGAAAGATAGTTCTTTTCTTACCTAGAAAGAAGGAGGGCGATGAGAGGAAGAGATAGACGCGAAAATCACTGAAAACCGATGAGAAATGAAGGTTTTATGGCCAATTTAGTGAAGAAGGTGGAGGTTGTGTAACAATGGTGTTGTAGTTGTGTGTTTGTTGGAAAATTTCAGAATTTAGGAGTGAGGGAGATGGAGTTGTGAGGGTTTAGTTGGGGGTTTTGTGAAGGGAAAAGAGAAGGGAAAAGCCCATAAGTTATAAAAAGCCTTGACTCAAATTGAGTCGGTATACACTAGAAGTTTCGTCTCAAGCCCACTACAACTCAAGACGGGGAATATTATTATTATTATTATTATTATTATTATTATCCGACCAAAATATTTATTTCACATAACTTAAGCTTTAAAAATATAATATTTATAAAGATCATGTTTAATAATGAAATCAATTAAATTAAATAATTTAAAATATAAATAAGACAATAGAACGGTTAATTAAATTATATTTGCCAAAATGGAAAATTCGCGGGTGTTACATATCCTCTCGTTCTTGCATTAAAACAATACCAAACACACAAAAATTTAACCGAAATCGGTTGTACCTAGTACATTCGATATTGGTTGCTTGCTTCCGCTACAATTACGTTTTATACACCATAATTCGTATCATAGAATACCTTTCGAACAAAAACCCGTCCTGCATAGAATACCTTTCGAAAGCTCCATTTCCACATTTAGAAAATATATCACCAAAATCTATATCCTCTTTATAATAGTCTTTCAATGTCTCAAAACCAAGCAAACGAGTTTCAAGAATCGAAATTAAAGCATACCTCCTCGAAAGCGCATCCGCCACCACATTACTCTTGCCATCTTTATATTTCGAAGAGAAGTTAAAAGATTGCAGAAACTCCACCCATTTCGCATGCCTCGGATTCAATTTTTGTGGCCCATTTATATGCTTTAAAGACTCATGATCGGAATGCAACACAAAATGGTTAGAACGCAAATAATGACTCCAATGATCAAGAGCTCTTACAATGGCATAGAACTCCTTGTCATAGGTGCAATAGTTTATGGCGTGAATCCTTATTTGCCTTTGGATTTGATTCCCATGCCTAAGGAAGAGTTGGTGCATAAGGATGCGGAGTCTAAGCTAAAATCGATGATCAAACTACATGAGCAAGTTCAAGAAAGGATCAAGGCCGTTAATGAAGCTTATAGACTACGGTCTAAAAACAAGAAACCTAGGGTGTTTAAAGAAGGTGATCTAGTTTGGGTCCATTTGAGGAAAGAAAGGTTTCCAAGCAAGCGCAAGAACAAGCTAATGCCTAGGGCGGATGGTCCTTTTAAGATCATCTCAAGGATCAATGATAATGCTTATAAGGTTGAGTTACCGGGAGAGTATGGGGTACACGCTACATTCAATGTGGGCGATCTATCACCATATTTGGATGATGATGGTATTCAAGAATTGAGGTCAATTCCTTTCAAAGGGGGAGTGGAAGGCACAAAATGGTGTTTGGTATTCTTTTTGTTTGTGTGCATGAAGTGTTCATATTTGATCCCGGAGGAGTTCGATTACATGAATTGAGGACAATTCCTTTCCAAGGGGGAGGGGATGATGCGATTAAAGTCGAAGGCTCGTTTCGTTTGCTTATTGTCATGCATTGGATCCGTCTAAAGGAGTAGTTATTCCAAGGCCTTCAAGATACAAATTTCTTTTGAGTCAATAAAAGGGTATTAATGCCTCATTTAGTTGGGTGTTTATTACTGATGGGGCATATTCTGCACCGCTGACCAAGTCAACATATTGAGCAAGGTCAAAGATGTCCACACCAAGTCAACGACCTAGACAGCCTAGCCGATGCCGCCCATCGGCCTGCCAACCTAGGTCCCGGCACGACAACCTGCCAGCCGGGACACATGTCCGCGTACTCATATCCAAGACCCCTCGGCGGCGGGTCACCAGCGCCCGCCGGCCAGCCATAGGTCCCTCGGCCAAGGGGCAGATCAGTCTTTCCACCTGTTAGCCACTTGGCCACTTGGCCACTACGTGACAAAAGGTGAAGTCTATAAATACTCCTCAACCTTCATTGAGGAAATGATCCAATCCAGAAATATACAACTTGACCTAAACACACTATTCATCTGGTAATATCTTCCTTATCTCTCTACAATATACATTCAGCCAAGTAACAACTTATCCTTTAAGTTTACTGACTTGAGCGTCGGAGTGAGTACGCTTGGCACAAAGCCAAGCCCTCAGTTCGTTCATTGTTGCAGGAGAGGCCGAGAGGAACGATTAAGACCAAAGGAGAATCCAACTCAAGACATCATTCAACAAGCCACGGGTGGTAACTATACTTGCTCTGGAGTTACACCCGGAACAATTGGCGCCGTCTGTGGGGAAAGACACTAGAAGCTAGTCACATTCATTCCCAAACAAAAAAAAAAAGACAACAAAAACCCACCCAAAAAGCTAAGAAGATGTCAAAAGAACAAGAGGTGTTCGTAACCAACGAGCCCCTCCACCCAGATGATATCTTCAACAATTCTGGAGTCATACAGCCCTCCGCCGGCGGAGTAATCCAACCGGAGTTCGGGATGCCAATAACACCAGATGCGACGCTGCCCGCCAACCAAGTCACCCTCATGGGACATGTGGTCGACGTGGCATTGCTAAAGCAAATCCTGGACCTCATCGGTAGGACGTCGGCTCACACTGTCACACCGACAAGAGCGGCGGGACCCGTCCAGGAGACCAGGGCCCAGAACGTGACTCCAAGAGACTTGAACGGAGCACTGGAAGAGGTTGGCCCTGTTGAAACACCGGAGGAGCCCAGAATGCTAGTGATGGACATAAGTCCCGACCGCACTCGCGGGGGGACAGCGTCACCCGCAGCGAGCCCACGAGGCCCACTCCGGAGGAATGAAAGAAGTCCGACCCATCAGAATCGGAGAAGAAGAAGCCCGACTCGCCGCAGTCGGGAAGAAGTCCCTCCCGCTACGAGGAGAGGAGTCGGGCTAGGAA
Organism: Silene latifolia; assembly: GCF_048544455.1. Classification (NCBI taxonomy): domain Eukaryota; kingdom Viridiplantae; phylum Streptophyta; class Magnoliopsida; order Caryophyllales; family Caryophyllaceae; genus Silene; species Silene latifolia. The sequence goes on from NC_133531.1 coordinate 28,908,296, forward strand.
TGCGAGGAGCCGATCGCCACGTGTCGTCCGACATGTGATCGACACCCCTCGGCGCCTACGTCCTAGAAGTCCAGGTGCCAACTAAGCTCAAGTTGCCACCCATATCATACAAAGGGGAGGGTGATCCAGCCGACCACGCTGAGGCTTTCGAGTCTCACATGTCAGTATGGGAGCAGCCCGATGAAGTATGGTGCCGAGTTTTCCCAACAACATTGCATGGGATGGCTCAAAGTTGGTACAAGGGGCTCCCCGACGGCTCGGTGTACTACTACGCCGACCTAAGGGACGCCTTTCTAGCCCAGTACTCTTGCAACAAGAGAAGGGCCGTGGAGACATCGGACCTCCTAACTATCAAGCAGGAAGGGGGCGAGTCTCACGAAGCTACATGAAGAGGTTCGACGGAAAGGTCCACAGATTCGGGAGATTAATCCCGAACCGGCGGCCTTCGCGCTGATGAAAGGCCTCCCAAGGGGAGATTTGAAAAATGAGCTCATCAAGTGCGGAGGCCTGGGCTTGATGCCGCCAGGGAAGAAGGCCGACCAAGCCATCAAGGTAGAAGACTATCACAAGACGTGGCTAGGCCCGAGCGAGGTCGAGCACTCATAAAAGAAGAGCCGCCAGGAGGACAACCCGCATGAAAGACGCCGTGACAACAACGGGTCACGGTCCGAAGAAAGACGCCGAGACAATAATAGGTCACGGCCTGACAAATCTGCCAGGAAACAGGACTCGGCGGGCGCCGGGTGGAGTTCGGGAACGTACCACCAGAGGCGGTATAACGATAAAACCCCTCTCGTCGTATCAGCCGCCGAAGTCTTCGCCCTGAGCAAAAGCGAGGGCCAGAAGTGGGAGAGACCCCCAAAACCAAAAAGTGACGGTGACACGAGCCGATCGTGAGTACCACGGCCACACCGCCATCTAACCAACGACTCGCCAGCATCCGAAGAATGCCATTGAAGAGCCGATCCGGAAGGGGAGCCTCAGCAAGTACGTTGCCAAAAGCCAAAAGACCGACGCCGATTCAGAGAAGAAATCCGTCTTCGAACGGATAGGAGTGATCCACGTTGTCATCGGGGGCCACGAGAACGGAGGGTCCGCTCATGGGTACAAACGACACCTGAACGAGCTCTATCAGGCCATCAACTTTGTGCCCAACACAGCCACCCCCTCTTCCAACATCCCCGACATAATCGCCGGAAGAAAGGACTACGAAGGAGTCATCGCTCCTCACGCCGACCCACTTGTAGTCAATTTGGACATATCCAACCACCTGGTCAAAAGGTGCCCGATTGACACAGCGCATACACGAATGTCATGTTCAGGGAGTGCTTCCTCAGCCTCGGCCTGAAGGTCAAGGACTTAAGCCCCTGCACCAACCCGCTATACAGTTTCTCTGGGGCCGGACTGGTACCACTGGGATCAGTCAGACTCTCGGTAACGTTCGGCGAAAGGAACGCGGCCAAGAATGTCCTAGCTGAGTTCGTGGTCATCGACGGCTCATCCGCCTACAACGTTCTCATAGGCCGCGTCACTCGAAAGCGAGGCCGACGCAGATGATGTCCATCCGGGCCCTAACATTGATGTACGTCTCGGACCGGGGGAAGCGCATAAGCTCGTCTCCAAAGACGAGAATGACGAGGTGGTGAACGCCGGATAGCCGCCAGAGGATGCAACATGCAATCCCTTAAGGTGGCAAAGAAATCGGAGAAAGGGAAAGGTCTATCCTTACAACAGGAGAGCGACCTCATGGATGTAACTAGCGGCTAACTGGGGAGGTACGCCTTCAACGGGCCATTAGGACGCCGGAAAATCTCGGGAATACTCCATGTAACGTCGGAGGAGTCCAAAACAGCTGTGGGCACCCCGACGCATGTTTTTACCTAAATGAAAAATCATCCAAGTCTTCCATCAGAATGTACGCTCTTCCCATAGTCACTAGGGAGGAGCAGACGCCGGCTCACACTGTCATACCGACAAGAGCGGCAGCCTTTATCAGGAAGCAACAGACGCCGGCTCACACTGTCATACCGACAAGAGCGGCAGTCTCTATGAAGAAACAGGCACCGTCGCAGTCACTCCAAGTAGTAGACGCCACGGCAGTCACCCCAAGAGGTGTGACGCCGTCGCAGTCACTCCAAGTAGTAGACGCCACGAGAGTCTCCTTCAAGAAATAGGCACCGTCGCAGTCACTCCAAGTAGTAGACGCCACGGCGGTCACCCCAAGAGGTGTGACGTCGCGATACTCCAAGTAGTAAACGCCACGGGAGTCTCCTTCAAGAAACAGCACCGTCGTTATCACTCCAAGTAGTAGACGCCACGGCAGTCACCCCAAGAGGTGTGACGCCGTCGCAGTCACTCCAAGTAGTAGACGCCACGAGAGTCTCCTTCAAGAAATGTGCACCGTCGTTAGTCACTCCAAGTAGTAGACGCCACGGCAAATCACCCCAAGAGGTGTGACGCTGTCGCAGATCACTCCAAGTAGTAGACGCCACGGGAGTCTCCTTCAAGAAACAGCCACCGTCGCAGTCACTCCAAGTAGTAGACGCCACTATCACCCCAAGAGGTGTGACGCCGTCGCAGCCACCCAAGTGGTAGACGCCACGAGAGTCTCCTTCAAGAAACAGCACCGTCGCAGATCACTCCAAGTAGTAGACGCCACGGGAGTCTCCTTCAAGAAATGTGCACCGTCGCAGTCACTCCAAGTAGTAGACGCCACGGGAGTCTCCTTCAAGAAACAGCCACCGTCGCAGTCACTCCAAGTAGTAGACGCCACGGCAGTCTCCTTCAAGAAACAGCACCGTCGCAGATCACTCCAAGTAGTAGACGCCACGGCAGTCACCCCAAGAGGTGTGACGCCGTCGCAGTCACTCCAAGTAGTAGACGCCACGGGAGTCTCCTTCAAGAAACAGGCACCGTCGCAGTCACTCCAAGTAGTAGACGTCACGGCAGACGACGGCTCACACTGTCATACCGACAAGAGCGGCATGCACCCCAAGGAAGCGAGACATCGCGACGGTTATAAAACAGCAGCGGTTGATACTGTTGAAACGATCAAGATGCCTTGGAAGCGTTAACACAATTGAGACACGCACTCTAGACGCGCTCGGCCAAGCCGAGGCGGGAGCATAAGAGATACTCAATTAATAACGGAAAGAGGCAACCCGGACAAAGACGGAGACGCTAAAAGGACAGTCGAAGCTCGAATACTAGCACAAGGAAAAGAAGTGAAGTAAAAACGAACTCTTATTAAATATATTCAACGAATCACAAGAAATTACAAGGATAAGCCAAAAGACAAAAATTACAAATGCTATCTCCCTATGTCCGTTGTTGCTCGCCATCAGCAGCGGCAGCGGCACTTTCTTTCGATGGGTACCCAAGCCGGCTCCCTTAGCCTCGGCTTCGGCCTCGGCTCGCCTTTAGCCTCGGCGGCCTCGGCCGCCTTTGCCCGCTTGGCTTCCTCTTGGGCCTCCTTAGCCTTCTCGGCCAGAGCGCCTTCTCGCGCCGCCTCCTTCTCCGCTTCGCCCTCACCGCCTCTTTAGCCTTCTCCGCCACGGCTTGCTCCTTGGCTTCGAGCTTGTCATCAAGCGACTTGTCATATCGTCCCACGGAAAGGAACCATCAAGAGGGAAGAGCTCCTCAATCACTTCCCTAGCAGCTCCTTCGGCTAAATCCCGGAATTCAGCACACATGTTAGGGAGCATGACGGTTTGGAGCATCTCAATGTCCTTATCCTTTTGCCTAATGACGGCATCTCTGATCCGAACCACCTCCGCTTTGGGCCTTAAACAGTCCCCCGGATTCATTCCTCTCGCTTGAGGTAGAGGTCGGCGTGCCTCCGAACAAGTGTACACTTCCCCCAGAGCTTAGCGGCTCGGGCCGCCGCAGCCTCGGCCTTGGACCTCTCAAAGAAGGACCTCCTTTTCAACGCCCCGCCTAAGTTTTCTTTCGCCCAAGAGCGCCCTCTCAAGCATCCCCCGAGCCTCGCTCGTTGAGAAGATCCGCTTTGCCTTCACGGCCACCTTCTTAATGGCATTAAGCTCAAAAGCGGATTGAGCCAAGGCCTTCTCCTGCTCTACGATACGAGCACCGGTAAGACCGTTCCACCTCGCCGCCTCCTTGATAAGCTCCGTGCCTTCATCTATGAGCCGGGAGAAGGAAACCTTCTGGGATGAGGAAACAAGTGGTGACATTTTGATCACCGGCCCTGTGGTCGAGAGAGGGAAACCTTCCGGGATGAAGGGACAAAGTGGTGACATTTTGATCACCGGCCCGCAGATGGGGGAGGAGAACCTTCTCGGGATGGAGAGTTCACGGTGACGTGTTGATCACCAGCCCGCACGTAACTCCCCTCCACTTGCGCCCAACAGAGCGGCGGACGATCGGCCGATCTACAAAATTTAAAGCAAGCATAAGTATCGACATACGCAGACATGCCGAAGAGCTCCACATGGCGGCGCCTAAGAAACCTGCTAAATCGAAGCCACGTAAAGAACAATACCGTGCTTGGCCTTCTTGGCCGAAACGCGCGTCTCCTCGTCAGCAGCAGAATCAACGGTCGCGGTATAGGCCGTCTGCTTTCTTTTACGGACAAGGGGCGAGCCCTCCTCTTCGTCGGAGTCATCTCTGTTGGAGATACAAATGATCTCCACCGTCTCCTTCTGAACAAGGGGGATGGAAGGCGGAGCCGGTGTCGACGCCACCACCGCCGAGGACTTCGTTTTGCGCGTATGGCGCGGCACGTTACTAACAACCTTCGCCTGGGTCTCCACCGCACTCAAGCTTTTCAGCCGCTGCTCTATGAGATCAGTCGGCGACCTCCTGCGGTCATTGGGGAGAGCTTTGGGATGTAAGTTAGCAACGGTTTTATCTTTGTTCAGTCCCATTCTCCGGAGGATATCCTCAGACAGGTCCGGTCCAAAATGGCCTGCGAAGGAAACGAAGCAAGAGTTAAGTAGAAGAAATAAATCAAAGTTCAAAGACACAACGAGAACGGTGATGGGCCTCACACCGACCCCACTCACCCTGCGCTAGGGCCGGTATGAGGCCGACATGGCAAAGCGGCTCATCCTGGAGAATGATCTGCGTTGGAGGAATCCATCTTTTCGGCAGCCCACCCTTGTCTACCTCAAAAAGCCGCATTGCCAGCCTCTCGTCCTCCGAGAGAAGAACCTGCCAAACATCCATTTTGAGTTTCTTCCGGAGACCCATCTGTCATGCTCCGCCTTAGTCTCACACCGGAAGTTAACTTGATGCTTTGAAAGGAGCGAGGAAGCGGATAGTCGTTAAGCACCTTAACGTACACCCACCGACCCCGCCAGCCCTTCGCAAGAGGAAAGTTTGTCGCAGAGTGACATAACCCTTCTCCGTGTGCACGCTGAACCACCCGGCGCGGCCAGAGAATGACGGCTGGAGGTAGTGAAGTCGGCGAAATAAGTTCACCGTTGGGGCCTCCCCCTTGAAGAGACAAAGCCAGACAAACCCGATTATGGTCCTCATGGCCAACGGGTGCAATTGGGCAACGGCAACGTTCATGGCCTTAAGGATGGCCACAACATACCCATTCAGCGGAAACCGGAGCCCAAACTCCAAATGTCGCATATATACGCCGGTGTGGCCCGGTGGAGGGCAACAGACAGCCTGACCCTCCTCCGGGATAACGATTTCGTAGCCCTCACCGAAGAAGAAATGTTTCTCGAAAAATATCTCACCGGAACAGCGGGCTAACTTATGGGTCCAAGTACAGTCAAGACGGACTTTACAAGCGAGGCCGTGATCCATAACGTACTTCCTCACGTTATTAGGACGAGCCTCCTCAGCATCGTCACCAAAATCTTCTGCATCATCATCGACATCAGAATCATCCTCCCATTCCTCCAGAATTCGAGGATCGACTTCGGGAGAAGGGGACCTACGGCCCGGCTTACTAGGCCCGGCGTCGGCAGAAGACATGTTTACAATGAAATTACAAAATTAAAAATTGGAAAGTTTGTTTGTTTACCTTGAAGAAAACGCTCGCCGGAGTAACAACTCTGGAAATTAGAAGACAAAGAAACCCTTGGAAGTTTAGAGAGAAGGAAATTTTGGAGAATGAAATTGGTGGCCAATTTTTCGGAGCAATTGCCCTATTTATAGGGAAAAGCCCATGAAGCAGGACCAATCAGCAAACAGCCCATGAAGCGTCAACCAATCAGCGTGCAGACACGTGTCGGACATGCAACCACGGGATGTCAATCGTTGCAACAGTTATGTCAATCAATGCAACAGTGACCAAACGTCTTCAACACGCCTATTCAAATCTCTCTGCCTATTCACCTTCCTCAACAAACTCCCAAGCATCTGCTCTCCGCCGGCCACATGATCAACCAAGCTAGACACCGCCGGCCGGGGGCAATCAAAAATAACCGGCAGTCTCAACCCCGGTCTCGGCCAGCGTCCCTTTCTTTTCCACATCGGATGCCCAATACACATCCATGTGGAGGGGGGATATGGTACGGCCTAAGAAAGACTAGGCAGAGCGGAAGAAGCCGCCGCAGAAGAAGCCGATGCAGGAAAATTTTCTACAAACTACTTGCGCAGAATATACGCTCAGACGTACATCGAAGCCCATACCACGGCATAGACTACGCTGGGGGCAAATTGATGGGGCATATTCTGCACCGCTGACCAAGTCAACATATTGAGCAAGGTCAAAGATGTCCACACCAAGTCAACGACCTAGACAGCCTAGCCGATGCCGCCCATCGGCCTGCCAACCTAGGTCCCGGCACGACAACCTGCCAGCCGGGACACATGTCCGCGTACTCATATCCAAGACCCCTCGGCGGCGGGCCTGTGAATCTGTAATACCCCGTATTTTTTATATAATAAAATTAATTAAACGGATATTATTTTATATTAATTATTATACATTTATATTACTAGTTATGTCGGGTTAATTGTTAGTCGAGAATTATGTTAAGTTATCGAGCTAAGTTAATTAAGACGGGTTTATAAGGATTCGAAAGGTAAACTAAATAATTAAACATCGGACCCAAAATAATTATGGGAAACCGTATTAGGATGGTGTTTCGTGCCCATGAGACAAGAAATAGGCATGCTTGATTATTTTTTTATGGAACCTATGCAAGCCCATACTCCCCTGTTCACGTCAATCCCAACACCAACTCCACGCCTACATCAACACCCATAAAAACCATACTTCAATGTTCTTCTTCTTCCTCATCAAAACCGACAACCCTACCATTTTCCTACCATGATTACTCACCCAACTGTGCAAGTGAGAGAGAGAGAAAGAGTGTGGCTGATTGACGGTGTAGCAGGGAAGGCCAGGGGACTATTGTCGACGACCTAGGGTGGCTATGGTGGCTGTGTGGTGGCGGGAAAGGTAAGTATTCAACCCATCTTTTCCTCTGTTTTGTATTAATGTCGAGTGTTGATTGTTGTGTCGTGTCCTGTAGCGGTGTTGTTAGTGGTTGTTGACAGGGTGGGGAAGGAGTGTGGTAAGGGGAGAGTGTGTTGGTGGTGTTTAGGGTGGTTGTTGGTGGTGATAATGGCGGAGAAAGGAATCAGCGACATGGGTGGTAGACACACGGGTTTAAGCAGCGATTTCAGGTGGGTTTTAGATGGTTGGGTTTGGGGTAGTGCCAACGTCGATTAGGGGAGGTCAGCAGGGTGGTGCTATGGTGCAATAATAATTTATTTACTAGAAACGGGATTTTGAGACGGGTGTGTTAAATGAAAAGGTTACTATATCGGGAAGGTTCCATTTTAAGAGATTATACTTTAATAACTTTCTATTTCGGGGAAGTTGGGTCAAATACTAATCGGATCATTTTAATTATCAGCCGGGCATAAGTTGGTGTCGGGATTGTATTTCGGGAAGCTTCTATTTTGGGAGATTGATATATTTGGTAGTTAGTAATTATAAATATTATAATTGTTTTAGGTGACAGATTCGTGAAGGATCGATAATCCAATTCATTGCTTTATTTCTGGACTGCTTAACTGCTTAATCGGATTTGCTGGCACTTGAGGTAGGGGAACTACACTTGTCTTATTATCGTTATTGATCGAATTGTGTTGACTGGATTCCTGGTTGTCGAGTTATAATATCATTTATATTGGGAAGGGTGATTGACTGATTTGATCGTATTGAGTATGATATCACAACATCGGGTAACTGGCATGATTTTATGATTCATCAGTTCATTGATTTATATATATTGTGTTGCATCAATTTCTTTTGATCATTCATATGCGTTGGTGGATGGTGTAGAGATTAATCAGGGTCTGTGATATGGTGTGGAAGTATTCAGGGTCTGTGATACGGTGTGGAAGTTATTCAGGGTCTGTGAATATGTGATATGGTATGGAAGTTATTCAGGGTCTGTGAATATGTGATACGGTGTGGAAGTTATTCAGGGTCTGTGAATCTGTGATATGGTGTGGAAGTATTCAGGTCCGTGAATCGTGATATGGTGTGGAAGTTATTCAGGGACCGTGATACGGTGCGGAGATTATTCGAGTCCATCGTGATATGGTGAGGTGGAGGATGTGACTAATTGGAAATGGAGTTATGTATTTTGTTGTCGTACTTGTTTTGTTTTCCCTACTCAACCTCGTGGTTGACCCTGTGTATTCGTGAACACCGGTGATGATCCGTTTTATGGGGAGCAGACTTGTGAGTTTAAGAGATAGGACGGGAGCTTGATGGGCGTGAGACATTGGATCGATCGACGACTTAGTGACTAGATCATCATCTAGAAGACTTTCACTTTTAATTATGTCAGTTCTTGTAATTCGAATTAAAAGAGTATTTGTAATAATTAAGTTGAAAATATTACATAAATTGCCTTGGAGTTTAATTTGTTATTCACTACCTCGGGAAACCGAGATGGTAACATCCGTTTATTAGAGAATGTCTTGACGAGGACTTCTTTTATAAACCGGGGTGTTACAAAGTGGTATCGGAGCGAACGATCCTCAGGCCTAAACCAATGAGCCCAATGAACATAGGATGAGTCTAAATAAAATGAACACCGGGATAGAATCGTTAGAGCACACCGAGGTAAGGTTTGAGTTAGGGGCCCCCTCACACCGAACAGTGGCCCTCTCGGTTTGACTCGGAAAACCCCGAGGGTATATGAGAGAAAGGGTAGAAAAGTTGCCTAAGGTTGAACCTAAAATGCCTATACCGTTGCCTAAGTGTTAATTGATTGATGCATTGATTATTGCATGATCGAGTTGATATATACTTTGAAACCCATATATTCTAACCATTCGCAGACAACGCTACGGTAAGTATTTTGTATGAATGATGACGTGATCATATAATGTTGGGAAATGAGAAATAAATTTTCAAGTTCAGGATAATAATCAATGAAGTGTTGTGCTAGTCGTGAGCATGAAAATAATTATGAGTCAATGATAATTACCTAGGTGGATGTTGAATGATGTGCTGATAGTACTAATGTGACTAAGCAATATGCGGTTGTGTGATCCCGAAGCCATGCTAGTATAATAATGTGATAGTAATAAGAAACGCTGTTGAATTGCCTGTTTTTAGTCATAGCAATCGTAATGTAGATGTAATGAGTAGATCGAGACGCGAAGGGGTTCTATGGGGTATATGTTTACGTAAGTACAGTGTGCGATCTAAGTTGGTATGGGTTAGTAACAATAGTGGGGTTGTAAGAGTTGGGACATAGTAAATGAAAAACTTAGTGATGAAACTTGTTTTGGTTGATGTTGCTCTCTAATTGACCTTATTACCATTCCTGTTCTGTTTATTGCCTATCGATGAAAATTTTATGAGAAATAGCCTCGTGAGTTAGTGATCATTTGACGTTGGTTTCACGCTTATATGATATACGGATTATGAATAAAAAAAAAAAAAAAAAAAAAAAAAAAAAAAAAAAATTTAGTGAACTGTGGTTAGGAAGTTTCTGTGCAGTGATGTTTTGTCCAACGATTTTGTGAAAATCCTCATTTAAATGGTATTAATAATTTTCGCATAATTCCAACTCCATCGGTCGTAAAATTCACATACGTGTTCAAATTGATAAGCCACGAAAAATCTTGATGTCTCAATATTAAATAATGAGTTTTGCAAACTGACCCAAGTTTTGGACCAATAGCTGTCACATGTTTGGTTGGACCAACTGAGTTGTAAAAGTCCTTAAAAATAGTATTCTTGTGCTTTGAACCTAATTCTTGTCCCTGTGATTTTAACTCTCCGTGTTTTGTAAAAGTAAAATGAATCAAGATTTAATCGAACGGTTAATTATTCGTGATCTCTGAAAGTTACAACGTGAATCATGACTTGTAAAATGTGTGTTCTAGGTTGAGTCTTCATACAGTGTTTGATTAACCTACGAGCTTTAATAATATGAATTTATAATGTCCTTATATGATGATAGTAGCAAGCATGTTCAGTAGTTACGTATCTCAACCAGTGATAAAAATTGAAGTTTAGTTGATAACATTGTTGGCGTGATGGTATGAGTAAAATTGAATAAATTAATTTGATTCGTAATCAAGGGTGAAATATCTTATACGAGTCCAGTTGATACATGTTTTATATGTTTGGCATGTTGTAATATCCCTGGTGTGTTCATCGTAATTGCATAGTGGTTGAATATATAAATATAAACTACAGTGTCATATCGTAGTAAAGTCAATGGCGTTAAAAGTCAATTGGATCGTTCTAATATACTCGCATGACCATGATAATAATTATGTTTAAATGTTTACACATGGATGGTAGTAATGATCGTGTCTAAATGTTCACACATGTAGGATGTCATCTGAGTTCTAATGCCTTTTTGTGAGTCAGTGTGCCTAAAGTATGTTTATTACTTACATTGCATTAATCTATTTCAGTGGAACTGCACCTATAACATGATAATAAACAGTGTTGTTAATTCTTAATGGATATGTTCATCACTATCAATTATATGCTGATAAGGATTGGTTATGATAACTATGTTGGCAATATTATAATGGGATAACCCTTTTACGATTCACATGATATACATCGGTTTAAATGATAGTTGTTATAGTTACGTTTAATTGAGTCGTGAATATAACTGAGTAAAGAAGTGCAACTAAAATCCTGATGATTGAGGTAATAGTCGTCCATTAGTAAAGATAGGACTGAAATGAATAAGCTGAATCTGTAAGATTATAATATATATGAGTCGACACCCAAGCTTGTTTTGTTTAAAGGAATTGAATTAAGTTTATCTGATTTTGGGTTTCGTAGTAAGCCGTAAGTGGATTCTATGACGGCTCTGTTATAAGATTTATGATTAGGAAAGTTATTCATCGTCCGGTATGAAAGTAAAAGTTTGAAAATGAAGCCAAATTTTGTCGTGTGAGTATAAATTCGGAAGGAGATTTCCAGCTAGTGTCTGGTTGAATGGTTTCATGATAGTTGCTAAGTCTGGAGTAATGAAATTAGAACGGAGTCACAAGTGGTGGGTCAAGTTAGTCATGTTGTTCGTTCATGTAGCGAATTGGTGGATTGTGGTTGGTTACGAATGTCGAAACGGGAAATGTGATGTGGTGATTTAAGTGAATCACGTGTTAACATGGTAAGTGATATTAGCATGACAGGTAACGAATAATTGTAAAATTGGTGTCGTTAAATACATTAACCTTGTATGTCATTGTGTTGGGTGCAGTTTAAATATATTAATACAAAGAACAAAATTTTATGTATGATAGTCTTGTATGTTACCTTTCCAATATCGTTGCTTAATCACTTGTGTGACTCGACCAATAAGTTATAAAATTTGCCAATCAATGTGCATTCGTCATTCATGAATAAATACCAAACCCAATTGTTAAGAGGATTGAAAATATTTCTGGGATGATAAGTACTGCGAAGCTGGTTGTCTCCATCTTATTGAGGGTTCTGGGTCGTGACCTAAATCTACACCACTAAGTAAAGGAAAGTCAGATTGAACCTAGTAAGTTATAAATTCACATAAATAGATTTATCAAATGTTGACCTTAATTCTTTCCTTATGTGATTAATTCCCTATGTTTCTAAAGTATGAGATTACAACGATTAGTAAAATGGATAAATACTAATAATTTTACTGGTAACGGTAGCTTCCTTTAGAGAGTTTGAATATTGATTGTCCTTGGTAAGGATTAGCTAACTTGAGCGTGAGTTGTGAATCTTTTAGTCTCTTTCAATTGTTAGCGGTAGTTTGAGAACCTCGGTTATAATAACGAAGGTTACGAGGACGTAACCATATTTCTAGTTGGGGAGGATTGTAAAATCTTGATGATTAATTGCACATGTTTGTAGATTGTAGTTTGATCAAGTTGATGTTTAGTTGTGGGGTACCTATACAAATGAGTTCCATATGTGTTGTTCCTACTTCTGTTAGTTGGTTGATGTGAAAAAGGAGAGTGTGATTAAACTACTGGTAATGAGTTATGAGTTGGCCTATGAGCCGAGTGATGATGACGGGAGTTATGTTTTCGGTCCAGTGCGACCATGGTTAATGAGTTTATGTCGAATTTGAGATCGGAATTTAGATGGAAGATGACAGTGTTCTCAGATGATTATTTAGTTGTTATACAATTGTGTTCTCAGGTAGTTATTAATTTTAATTAGTTGGTTAAGTAATGATGAGTTAAACTTCGGGACGAAGTTTATTTTTAGGAGGGCAGAATGTAACATTCCGTATTTGTTATGATTAATTGATGTGTCAAAAGAGTGTGTTAACCGAGTTAGAAATGCGTGACGTCTGTCGGTACGATATACAATACCCTTTTGAGGTTTGAGTATGGGAGCGAACTTCGGGACGAAGTTCATTTTAAGGGGGGAAGACTGTAATACCCCGTATTTTTTATATAATAAAATTAATTAAACGGATATTATTTTATATTAATTATTATACATTTATATTACTAGTTATGTCGGGTTAATTGTTAGTCGAGAATTATGTTAAGTTATCGAGCTAAGTTAATTAAGACGGGTTTATAAGGATTCGAAAGGTAAACTAAATAATTAAACATCGGACCCAAAATAATTATGGGAAACCGTATTAGGATGGTGTTTCGTGCCCATGAGACAAGAAATAGGCATGCTTGATTATTTTTTTATGGAACCTATGCAAGCCCATACTCCCCTGTTCACGTCAATCCCAACACCAACTCCACGCCTACATCAACACCCATAAAAACCATACTTCAATGTTCTTCTTCTTCCTCATCAAAACCGACAACCCTACCATTTTCCTACCATGATTACTCACCCAACTGTGCAAGTGAGAGAGAGAGAAAGAGTGTGGCTGATTGACGGTGTAGCAGGGAAGGCCAGGGGACTATTGTCGACGACCTAGGGTGGCTATGGTGGCTGTGTAGTGGCGGGAAAGGTAAGTATTCAACCCATCTTTTCCTCTGTTTTGTATTAATGTCGAGTGTTGATTGTTGTGTCGTGTCCTGTAGCGGTGTTGTTAGTGGTTGTTGACAGGGTGGGGAAGGAGTGTGGTAAGGGGAGAGTGTGTTGGTGGTGTTTAGGGTGGTTGTTGGTGGTGATAATGGCGGAGAAAGGAATCAGCGACATGGGTGGTAGACACACGGGTTTAAGCAGCGATTTCAGGTGGGTTTTAGATGGTTGGGTTTGGGGTAGTGCCAACGTCGATTAGGGGAGGTCAGCAGGGTGGTGCTATGGTGCCTGTGGCCGTGGGTTGACGGAGAATAGGACGGTGGTAGTTGGGCATGGATATGCTGTTGGTTTCGGTGGTTGCTGGAGAAGAAACAGAGGGGTTTGGTGATGATGCTCGGTGAACCGGCCAGGTTGCCAGCCCTGGTTCGACTCGCCGGCGGCAGTCGACCAGGCTGGTGGTGGTCGTGGGTGGTGAGGTCAGAGTGGGTGTAGGGTCAGGTGGTTGTCGCGGTGGTGAGGTGGCCTGTGGTGGTGTATGTGCGTTTGTGAAGGGGACGAGTTGATATCGAGTGTTTTTGTTATTTCGAAGCGGGTTTTAATATTTAAATCGTCACATTCGTAATGAGTTGTATACTTAATTAGTTAATTTATTTTCCGAGTCTTCTAAATAATTAATTAATGTAATTCCCGAGTTATTTAAATAATTAGAAATGGGTTTGAGTCGGGATTGTGGAATTGTTTTATGTTTGATTCGGGTTTGTCTTAAATCGTTTAATTCATTAAATTAATTATTTAATTTAATTCCCGAGTATTTAAATAATTAAAGACATATTTTGAGTCGGGAATGTTTGAGTTGTTCGATGTTGGATTCGGGTTTTCTTAAAATCGTATAATTCGTTTAAATTATCGGGTTGGTTTAAGTTCCGAACTAATTAAAATAAAATAATAATTTATTTACTAGAAACGGGATTTTGAGACGGGTGTGTTAAATGAAAAGGTTACTATATCGGGAAGGTTCCATTTTAAGAGATTATACTTTAATAACTTTCTATTTCGGGGAAGTTGGGTCAAATACTAATCGGATCATTTTAATTATCAGCCGGGCATAAGTTGGTGTCGGGATTGTATTTCGGGAAGCTTCTATTTTGGGAGATTGATATATTTGGTAGTTAGTAATTATAAATATTATAATTGTTTTAGGTGACAGATTCGTGAAGGATCGATAATCCAATTCATTGCTTTATTTCTGGACTGCTTAACTGCTTAATCGGATTTGCTGGCACTTGAGGTAGGGGAACTACACTTGTCTTATTATCGTTATTGATCGAATTGTGTTGACTGGATTCCTGGTTGTCGAGTTATACTATCATTTATATTGGGAAGGGTGATTGACTGATTTGATCGTATTGAGTATGATATCACAACATCGGGTAACTGGCATGATTTTATGATTCATCAGTTCATTGATTTATATATATTGTGTTGCATCAATTTCTTTTGATCATTCATATGCGTTGGTGGATGGTGTGGAGATTAATCAGGGTCTGTGATATGGTGTGGAAGTATTCAGGGTCTGTGATACGGTGTGGAAGTTATTCAGGGTCTGTGAATATGTGATATGGTATGGAAGTTATTCAGGGTCTGTGAATATGTGATACGGTGTGGAAGTTATTCAGGGTCTGTGAATCTGTGATATGGTGTGGAAGTATTCAGGGTCTGTGAATCTGTGATATGGTGTGGAAGTTATTCAGGGACTGTGATACGGTGCGGAGATTATTCAGAGTCTGTCTGTGATATGGTGAGGTGGAGGATGTGACTAATTGGAAATGGAGTTATGTATTTTGTTGTCGTACTTGTTTTGTTTTCCCTACTCAACCTCGTGGTTGACCCTGTGTATTCGTGAACACTGTGATGATCCGTTTTATGGGGAGCAGACTTGACAGGTTTAAGAGATAGGACGGGAGCTTGATGGGCGTGAGACATTGGATCAGACGACTTAGTGACTAGATCATCATCTAGAAGACTTTCACTTTTAATTATGTCAGTTCTTGTAATTCGAATTAAAAGAGTATTTGTAATAATTAAGTTGAAAATATTACATAAATTGCCTTGGAGTTTAATTTGTTATTCACTACCTCGGGAAACCGAGATGGTAACAGTCCGTTTTATTAGAGAATGTCTTGACGAGGACTTCTTTTATAAACCGGGGTGTTACATCACCAGCGCCCGCCGGCCAGCCATAGGTCCCTCGGCCGAGGGGCAGATCAGTCTTTCCACCTGCTAGCCACTTGGTCACTTGGCCACTACGTGACAAAAGGTGAAGTCTATAAATACTCCTCAACCTTCATTGAGGAAAGGATCCAATCCAGAAATATACAACTTGACCTAAACACAGTATTCATCTGGTAATATCTTCCTTATCTCTCTACAATATACATTCAGCCAAGTAACAACTTATCCTTTAAGTTTACTGACTTGAGCGTCGGAGTGAGTACGCTTGGCACAAAGCCAAGCCCTCAGTTCGTTCATTGTTGCAGGAGAGGCCGAGAGGAACGATTAAGACCAAAGGAGAATCCAACTCAAGACATCATTCAACAAGCCACGGGTGGTAACTATACTTGCTCTGGAATTACACCCGGAACAATTACCATTCATTTGTAGTTTTAATTCTGCATTTAGAGGGCCTTAATTTGTCCAAGATTAATGGTCTTAATTAGCTATTAAGTCTATCATTAGTTGTCTTTTGGAGTGGTCCAAAGACGTTGGTCTTTAGAGGCTATTTATAGTCTTTGTTGTTGGCAATTTTATTCATTCAGAAGTTTTATCAATCAAGTTAAGAGTTTCAAACAAAACCATTGTTTTTATTTGAGTATTTTCAAGTAAAACATAGAAGTTGTGTCTACAATTTCGAAAGGTTGTTCCCAAGCGTCGTCTTGTGAAAACCCGATTAACTCTATCGGTGTAGAGCGTTAATCTCTTTGTTAGACTATCGGTGTAGTTTAACATTGTCTATCCCCATTGTTATTGTTATAGGTCTAACAATAGCAAATATCTCATTGGTTCGATTTATTCACATAAATCGAAACAAATATCCTTACAAATCAGATCGGGTCGTACCTAGTACGTTCGGATCTTGTTTGTTCTTTCTTTGTTTCCGCTGCACTCATACGAGTTTTATCCTCTCGAGTAAAATTCGTATCAACGTCATTATATTTTGATATGAGAAAAAAAATTGAATTGTGAAATTATTCAAGAAATCTGAGTAAAATTGAAATGTAAAATAATAGTGTTATCTCATTAATTGTTCATTTTTCCCGTTATTATATTTTTTTCGAGAAAAAAAAAATTAAAACTGAAAATTAATCCAAGAAAATTGAGTAATGTGCTGAAATGTATTTTTTTTAGAGTTATTTCATATGAATAATCCAACCTAAGTCCCCTTTTCTCATATTAATCTCAACTAATGTTTAACTAAGAATAATCCTATCAAATCCATCATTTAACTTCCACTAAACTCGTGGAAGGGAAACCTGAACAGCCGGTTTCTCTTGACTATAATCCTAATTAATTAACTTGAACTTCATATTTCATCCTCTTTATCTTCATCCCCTTTAATCTGCTCCACCATCAATCACCAAACACAAACAAAACAAAACAAAACTCCTGCACCACCGTCCATCACCAATCCCCCAATCTTCTCTTCCTTGCTCCTCGCCGCATCTCCGCCACAAACCCAACAACAATAGCAAACCTTGGGATAAACGGTAGAGACGTGGTTGATATGACGACTTTGACCAAGGAGGATCGAGGAATTTCATTTATGAACATAAAAACACTACCCTTAATTATTCTGAAATCTTTATTCGATGCCTATGGTTTACACCTGAAATGAAATGAAATGAACTTCAATACCCTTGGTAGTCTTCAGTCACATGTAACTTGTCCCTTGTTATAAAGCTTTACAGGTGGACCTTTTGAAGGGTAGGAAATGTGTATATAGAAAATGGTAGGATATGGATTTCGTAGATGTATATGTAGGAAATTATGTTCATTTTTGTATAGCTTTGTCTTTTCGGAAAAAAAAGGGGTCTATGGTTTAAAAAAAATCCAAATTGGCTTAGCTGAGTTGTTAAGATGTGTCACTAATCTGAGTTTTTTAGGATATTTTAATGGTTATTGGAATTTTGGATGTCATCATGTCAATCTAATTTTGTGTTAGATTTAATGGGAGTAATAATAAATTAAGGAAATAAAAAGGTGAAAATATGGAGAATGAAAGAAGAAAAATAAAAGAGGAAGTAGAAGAAATGAAGAAATTGGAAGGACAGATTGAAGAAATGAAGAAGGAAGGAGAAGAAGAAGAAAAATGAAAAATGAAAAAAAAAATAGAAAAGAGGTGGACCCACATTGTCACTTGTTGAGAAACCGGTTATATCAGGTCAATTACGGGATGGGTTTAGTGCAAGTTAAATGATGCACTAGTTATGATTATTCTCAGTTAAACATTAGTTGGGATTAATATGAGAAGATGGGGCTTAGGTTGGATTATTCCTGTTAAATAACCTTTTTTTAAAAGCTTTTTCATACCACAAAGCTAATAATTCCAATTTATAAATTCTATCAATTTTTATTGTTATGAAAGTAATCAAAACGATTTATAGTTTTATTTATACATAGTATGAATAGTATGAGTCAAGTCATTATCAAATAATAGCATCAATAAAAGATTTAATAGTTTATGGTTTTATATTATTTATACTTTAATTAAAATATTACTCCCTCTGATTCACACCAAAGGTAGCATAGGGAAAAAGAAAGTATTTAAGAAAATGTGGAAAAAGTAAGGGGAAAAGGGGGAAAAAATAGGTGGGTCATGTAATTGTGGGTTTAATTGTGGGATGATATGTGGGGTATGTAATGACATTTTGTGTAAATATGAAATGGGTATACGTACAAGGACAACTTGGTAATGTTGTGGATCAAATAAGGTATGTTACCTTTATTGTGGATCATCCGTTTTAGGTAAGTATTACCTTTGGTGTGGATCAGAGGGAGTATAGTTTAGTGTGTAGTGAAAATTATATAATTTGATGAAAATATTAATTTTATTGAAAAGAATTATATAATAAATAAATTATAATTATTAATTTCTTGTGTAGTGTTTGTTTAGTGAATACAATTAAATTATCAATAGATTTCTTATTTAAAAAGAAGTTTTTTTTAGGGAAAATTTGTGAGTTCAGCTATTCTTTTAGTAGATTCCAATGTCATTCATTTACCTTTTCATTCTCACGTAAATCTTCAATCATCCAATCGGGTCCAGATTTAATCCGACCTATTAAAAAGTGATGGACCTCTAAAAAAAACGGAAGAATCCTTACTCTATCCAAGTCATCCCTTAAAATAGTAATACTAGATTTAATTTGTTCCATAAAGTCATATTGAAAGAGCAAAGAGCCAAAGAGTGAAGAGAACCAACTCATCAAACACCCAACTTACATTCCAAGTTGGTCCATCACTCTCTTGTACAAGGTGACACAAAACTAAACCAACAATACTCAAAAAAATCATGGCTACTACAGCAACATCAAGAAGCTACAACAACTTTTGGAACCTCCGAGCCAAGGCGACGGCCTCAAACAGGGCCCGAGACACCACCTCATCGAACCACTGTTCGAGGCTTGATGGGGTGGCTATGTGGGTTATCAATGGCGTAGCCACTGCATTTTTTGCATCCCTTGAGAGATGTTCTTGTATCCGTGTCAACACCGTTGAGGATGCCGATGATATTAATGAATTACCATTGATTTACAACGATGGTAATACTACTACTGATACAACTACTACGTTTCATGGAAGTAGTAGTAGTAGTAGTAGCAAGATCAAGAAGAGAGGCGGACGAGGAAAGAAAGGTATTAACTACGGTAATAATGATTCATGAGTCGTTATTCACACGACGTGATACTGAAATTGAGTACTATCCAGTTTTGTGACGATATCTATATTTCCTTCTACAAATATGGAAAACTCTCGAGTGTTGTTATCTCAATTTCCATTTAATAATGTTGGATAACTCGAATTACTACGTCATAAGGTAAGAAACTAAGAACTCTGTTTCGAATATATATTATGTATTCCGTATAATATAGTATGTCATAAGAAATGCAATTAGAAGAGGCAAGATTGTAATTTTTTCTATCTGGGTCGTGAAAGCAACAAGTCCAGAAGAAAAATGTACTGAATTACTGTACTAATGTTATAATTATTGTATGAAAACAACTTGCAAATGTATATTACATCGATCATTTATTAGTGGTCACAAATATTATCAATTGGATCGGTTATGAGCGGATATATCAAATCTACATAGTTAAAAACGGGTTAAATAAGGCTTGAAAGTGGTGGCATTTTTTACACCACCACCACCCCACTTCTTTGTCTTCTATAGGAATGTGGTATTGTATTTGGCTCGTCTTTAATTATAGACGGATATATGCCGTCTATAATGAGATTTTGTGTTCTTGTTTTAGACGATCTTAGTGAGGTATTTTCGTGCAAATCGGTGCTGTGATAAGTAAGAGTAGATGGTGGTGATTAACGAAAGAATCAGATCTAGAAACAGTGGGAATTAGGCAATAATTCAGAGGAAATAATGCGTAATCATAATCATGGGATTTCTTTAATTAAAAAAAAGGAACAAAAGTTGCTTTAGAATGCAAATGACAACTTTATGTAAACCAGTAATGCCAAGCTCCTGCCTGCTTGAGTTATCATCATGTCTCCCGTGCTTCCCGTCCCATCCCAACTTTTTGTCTTTGATTAACTACGTAAATTAACATTATTATGTTTATTTGTACCAAAAAAAAACATTATTATTATGTTTATTAATTTGAAATTGTAAACCATAAAATTCAAACCTACATTATTAAATTACGACGGGTATGTAAGCAAATGATTAAAACGGAGGGAGTATAACTTTTGATACTCGCTTAATCCAAGCTAGTGGTTTAAGTACTGATGCGGTTCGTCTGTCAAGGGCTGAACCATGTTGATTTCTCAACATATTCACCCTCAACATATTCACCCTTCATTCTGATCATTTATAATAAACAAATAATTGAGCCAATGTAATATATTTCAGTAGAATTTATCACTTGACCCTTCTTGGCCTATTGGCTTAATGATTAATAAAACATAGGCTATGGGTTCAAATTTTGCCGTCCCTTTTTTTTGCTCCCTTCAAGATTTGCTACTAGGTTAATGTTTTGGTGGTATAGTGACAGTCCCGTCGACTTAATTCCATCCAAGGGAGATGTGGCCTAGTTTACAGTTTATTAAATTCTACCTACAATTCAAGGGAAAACAAGGGTATTTATAACTCAGGGCTTGTTTAGATATCAGAATGGAGGGAGACGGGATAGAAAGCCCAAAAAGGAGAGGGGGGAACTAGTAGCGGAACCAGAACAGTCATGGAGTAAAAAAATTCAGCTGAGATGAACAAGTAATGACATAACGTAAATTTGCCATGGCTTCTACTTTAATATCACTAGTTTTCACTCTAACGATCCATGGCTTGATATATTTTCACTTTTCCGATAGCTGTTTATCCAAATCCAAATTACTGATGATCTTTTGAGTTTCGACATTAATTAAATTCCATTCTTTATCTAGGCGAGCTCGTCTAATGCCTTATGTGATGCGTCTGTTTGCAATTGAACCCACAACAGTCTTTCTAGTGCGCCATCCAGAGTTCATTTGTTGGGTTATTACAGTACAATTGAAGAGAAAGACGGCTTCCATGCCCTCCTAGGATATCTTAAGGTGCCAGAACTTTCGTCAAGCAAATTGTAAGCAACATACATCATCCAGACATAGTAGCGGATAAGGCAAGCTCCCAAGTATAAAAACACTCAATTTCCCTATGATAAAGAACTTGGTCCAATTTGGGGCCGAATCAGATGGCAATACATTAGCTGCATAAGCCACATTCGTTTTATTCTCCCTCAGGCCACGATTGCAACCAGAAAAGGAAGCGATAAATATACAGATATACATGAAAAATAAAATAACCAAATAAATCTACCTAATCAGACAAGAAAGCAATCTCCAATATTCTTTCTCATTTTCGTATCTCATCATGTTGATGACATTACCAATATTTCTTAAGTTGGAACATTTATACAGACAGCAAATAACCATTGCACAATCACTAGGGCTCACAGCCCTAGTTTCATAAGGTACACATGAAGCGCACAAAGAGCAAAGTCCTTTATGTTACATTCTTCAACACAGCCCGGGTTATAAAGATTAGATGTAATATAAACAGCCACGGCCATGGGTGACGATAAAGCACATAGGAATTCAGAGGGGCCGATGAAAGGGCAAAAAATAAAAAAATATATACCTACTGAGGAAAATATTCGCATTGATCCTAGAACAATAAATCTGTAATTCTATATGCTTACACGATGTAATCAAGCTGCCATAACCAGTAAAGACCTCATGCAACGGGAAAAACATCAATTTTCCAAATTATTGAATTGTTTTGGTCCATGTCAAAACAATATCCTGATACCGTCGTGGAACCCAAGTATACCATGCCACTAAACCAAGATGAGAATCAACAGGCTTTTTTCAGCACCAACATTGGCATGTTTTGGTGTATGCCTTCAAATACATTGAGGATCCCTCAAAGATCAAATGACAATAGATAAACATCCATAGAACAAAAAAAGACAAGTCATTTGCGGCGTTAGAAGAATGAAAGTGGAAGAACTAATAATTATTGATCTGATGAAGGCAACCAAAACTTCTCACAGTAGGAAACCACTGCTTTCAATCCAAACCTACACCCACCCTCTCAAGTCTTAAATTATGTATGTACATCTGAGTTTTAATAATCAGATCATGTAAAGGATTACCTATGAAGCGACAACACGGCAGAAATCAGATATAAAAAGAGAAGCCAAAGATTCTTACTTCACTTGACCTTCACATTTTTTAATCTATACATCAGCGATTCAATAGCTGTTTGAATCTTGTGTCCGCATGACCGTTTAGCAGCAAGAGAAGTTTGCTGCAAATTCTGGATCCCGCGACCAAGACAAGCAATAGAAGGTGCTTCGGGAAAAGATTCAGCAGCACATTCAATTCCATCTCCACACACGAGCAATCCTCCGCAGGTTGCAATGCTAAACCCAAAGGTGGCCAATGGCATAAACCCAATTGGTTGAACCCGCCTCCTCCTCATGATCTCATATAATGCAGTTCGCATGGCAGAAAAGCTGGTTTTCTCGGCAGATGCTATGACACTATGAGTAACTACCCGTATTTTCTCAGCTGAAGCTGCTGCTTTAAAAATGCTGGACACTTTTGCCCCGGACCCGGCAAAGCCTGGAGCCATAACTTTCGAAGGACCAAGGATCTTACTAAGTACAAAGCCAGTTACTTTATATGTGTGTGTAAGGAAAAGCTTCAAAGATGTCGGAACGTTCATCGTAACCACCTTTACCACAGTTGATACAGGAACAACTTTGGAAAGTGAAGATGCACCCAGAACAGCAGTAGCACCTGCACCAACAGCTACAACTGGTTTAGCTGACACTCGCCATTTCTTTTCGCCATCACCGTCTACAACAGAACCTTCAGAGACCACGAGTTCTTCTACAATATTTTTGACTTCTTCAGGAATGGGAGTGTTCCAGAACTTCCTTAGACCAGCTAAGCTGCCCGCGTCCACTACCGCCACTACTGCCTTGGATTGCTTAGCTCGGCTTCGAAGGGCTTGGGCAAGAAGACAGTGTGATTTCTCCTCGACCGATAGCTCATGAAAATTGATATTTGTAGACCTGAGGTTGCCTAATTTGTGCATAGGGAGTCTACCAGCATTGTTCAAGGCAACTCTCAAGCCCTCAACTGCTATTTGGAAGGTATAAACTTCAGACAATAAATCAGTGTTTATATTATCTCCTTTACAGACATCAAGAAACATTTTCTGTGCATAAGCGAGAGCACGGCCCATAGATGGAATATCAGCAAAAATATCATGAAGATCCATGAGCAGTGGATAAACGGATTGTGCAAAAGATGGGGGGCAATAGTTGCATCTCGACTCGTGTAAGTACGAGTCTGACTCGACTGGAGAGCCTGCAGGACTCAACTTTGTCAATGATGAGGCTAACAACGGACATACCAACTTGACCATTTGTGATTGGACATCATTGGCAATGAGAAATCTGCGAGAATGGCAAACTACTGGACCAAAGTTATGTGGGACCAAACTTGCTGACTTTAATGCCAATGTTTGAAGTATATTACTGGCTGTAGTAGTCTCAGAGGACGAGTCAACTTCATCTCCATCTGACTTGACAAAGGGAGACTCAAGGACAGAGAAAGAAGATCCAATGTCCTCCGCCAACCTCTTGGCGACAAAAAAGTGTCCGTAGAAACCAACATCGAAAATTTCCTTAAGGACCAAGTTGCCAGCTAAATTTTCGTATCTATCTTTATTTGATTTGTCCATAAAACACCTTGTCAAAACTCCAAATGCTGAAGTCGGAACAACAGCATCCCTGCTTTCTATCAATTCATGTTCCTGGATATCGGACAGTATGTTATGGCCTACTAAGGCAATGACTGCATCAGGTCGCACTTCCCTTATTAAATACTCTACATCTCTAGCCGATCTTGAAGACAAATTTTGAGCACAAAGGATGTATACAGTCGCCCCATTTGACGGCTCATTAATTGCAAAAATGAATTGCTTGGTACAATCAGGAAGGGAGAGTCTCCTCACTATCCTATCTGATAGTTTCAAGTCATCGACTATGAGATATGAAAAAGGCCAAATATTTTTCACGTAGTCGACTAATGATGTCGCCATCCGATTTTAGTAACCACCTATAATATTAGTTCCCGAGTCAGACAACAGCAAACTACAGCAAGGATTACCATTGCAGCAACTCACGTAAATAAAATTCTAATTCCAAGACTCCAACTTTAACCTGATTAAATCGTCGCCTATTTCGATATATCCTACCTACTGAATTAACAAAAACAAGAACCAATATAGGATTTATTTTTTCCAACAAATATCCAAAATACTCGACTGTGGGAATCAAGAATTGTAATTGAATTCCGTGATTGAGACATTTCAAGCGCTAGGGAAAACTCGGAATTTAGAATTGGAATTGGGCTCGATTTCTTTTCAATTCCAACTTAGATAAAATTTGGGGCTCTCAAATTCATACCCCACAGGCCATAGTAGTCATTTCAATCTCATCACTATCCGATCTTCTGTCATAGACTTGTCGAATCGGTCTGGGTGGGTCACAAGATGTAACTCGATCCAACCCGAACCACCACCCCCCCCCCCCCCACCCACATTTAATTTTAATTATAATTTTAATTCCATGGGTTTTACCAACTAACATTGAGAAACTCAAGTTAGGGATTGAATTCCACATAATCTCCAAACACGATGAAATTGCACTTGGAGTTGAATTAGACAATTTTAATTTCTAAAGTTAAAATCCCGGAAATGAAATCAATTTCTCGTTTCCACACACCAGCTAATTAACTCTAAACAAATCACATAGCATGAATACAATGATGATGTCAAAGCTCTGTTTGAAATCAAAACAAATGTTGATGTCATCAACGGCACATAAGAATTGCAAATATCAAGAACCATTGATTAAACGCATAAACCCTCACAAATGAGGTTAAACATTGGAGTATATACTCAAGTTTCGGGAAAACACAAGCATATTAATTTAAATTCCTTTCAAATTTATGATTGACAGGCGGATTGTAATTCCCAAACTTCAAAATTCAATTCTATTGATTTGATTTCCTAAATTAATAATAGGAATTTCCCCAATGTAAGAGTAATCCGAAACATGAAAACGACAATAATAATAGAATTAAAGCAGTATAGAATGAGAAAAAAAAATACGTACATGAATTAGGTCGGTGGTGAAACGAGTGGAATCCAGAAAAAGGGTAAATGGAGTTTCAATTGGATGAACACATAAGTATGATCGATGAGGAGAAGGAAATAAGTGAATCAAAGATAGGATAACTGAGAGGTGTAGATTCCGAGGTTTAATGGCGGATAAAACCAAATCAAAGAGAAGTAGGAATACTCGAGAAGCAGCCCTGGAATTGGAGTTTCAGAATCGGACTTCCTGAGTCAGTCAATTAACCTACCGAGATATTCTTTTTTGTTTTTACTTCCCGGGTAACCGGAGTATTATATTATTATTTTATCTTAAAAGTTTGTATTTTGTAAACGGGCCAACCGAGAGGGTCCGGTTGGCGTCGGGTCATATTGGTTAGAATTTGGGTCAACCCGAGTCCCGAGTTTGAGTCATTTTCGGATTGGATATTTGATATAATTTGTGTGAATCTCATGTATTTGGCTCTTGGGATTTGTCAGTTTAAATAAGTTACAATATCCTCATAATTAGGAGGACTAAATCAAAGAAGATATTATGCTTAACAAACATAACAAATATGCCTAAGATTACGATATTCCTATATTCATTGCTAATACACCCCTCAAGTTGGAGCATGGAGATCCAAAATTCCCAACTTGCGGAGAAGATAATGGAATTGTTGAACACCCAATGCCTTCGTAAAAATGTCAGCTAGTTGCTCGGTCGTAGAGACATGTGTCGGTGCTACTAGGCCTTCCGATATGGCATCACAAACAAAGTGACAATCAACTTCGATGTGCTTTGTTCGTTCATGAAATACAGGATTCTGGGCAAGATGAATAGCAGATTGATTGTCGCAAAATAACTGCATAGAACAAGAGATGGGAACATCCAGGCTTGTAAGAAGACCTTTGAGCCACTTAAGCTCACAAATGATAGCTGCAATGGAGCGATATTCCGCTTCAGCAGAAGAGAGAGAGACGGTATGCTGCTTTTTGGTCTTCCAGGAAACTGGTGATTGCCCAAGGAAGACAAACCACCCACTAACAGAGCGCCGAGTTAAGGGACATCCAGCATAATCGGAATCACACCAACCAGAAATAGTTAAATCACTATCAGAGCGTAATAAATTCCCTGACCTGGACTGCCCTTAAGATAATGAGCTACTCTTAAAGCGACCTCTATGTGTGCATGCCGTGGCTCCTTTAAGAACTGGGAAAGAATGTGAACAACAAAAGACAAATACGGGCGAGTAACGGCCAAATAAACTAGACGACCCAGCAATCATCTATATCGGGCGGGATCATCTAGTAGAGGATTGTCATCCATCCGTAGCTGATGATGTTGTTCAAGAGGCGTAACAACAGGTTTAGCACCTAACAAACCGGTCTCGGATATAATATCAAGAGCGTATTTACGCTGATTAAGAAAAATGCCTTCACTACTGCGAGCCTCTTCAAGACCAAGAAAATATTTCAAAGTGGACCCAAATCTTTCATATGAAAATAGGAACTTAGATAGGACTTGAAGGCGTCGACCGCAGTAGAATCATTACCAGCTATAACAAGATCGTCGACATACACAAGAACATGTAAACGGACCTTATCAGCTGAATAAGAGAATAAAGAATAATCTGAGTAAGACTGGCGGAATCCATATTCACGAAGTGCACCTGTAAGTTTGCCAAACCAACACCGAGGGGATTGACATAGGCCATAGAAGGACTTTTTTAAACGGCATACCTGACTGACTTTCTCGTTATGAAAACCCGGAGGGAGCTTCGCATAAACTTCTTCAGCTAAATCACCATGAAGGAATGCATTATGTACATCCATTTGGTGAAGTTCCCATTTCTTTACAGCAACCACATCGAGGAAGGTGCGGATAGTTACCATTTTGACGACCGGAGGAAAAGTTTCACCATAGTCCAAACCTTCCACCTGGTGATTACCAAAGACAACAAACCGAGCTTTATAGCGTTCAATTGAACCATCAGATTTATATTTGATTTTATACACCCAACGACAACCAAGTGCCTTCTTGTCGGGAGGAAGCATAGTCAATTCCCAAGTGTCATTATTTTCAAGAGCACGAATTTCATTTTGCATAGCCTGACACCAATTGTCATCCTGTACAGCAACTTTAAAGGAGGTGGGCTCAACACCGGTAGTAATAGCTGCAAGGAACGTTTTGTGGCAAGACGGAAATTTATCACAATTGACATAATTTGCTAAAGAATAAGGATTACCCGAGGGCGATGAAGGAGGACTCGATGAGTTATACTGGGATGGACTTTGAGTCATACCTAGGACGTATCCACGCAGCCGTGAGTTAGGAAACTTAATGCGTTGGCCACGACCAAGCTCAGTGGTTGCGGGATCGGTGCTCGTTATGGGCTCAAATGTCTCGGTGGGTTCAGTAACCTGATCAGGATCCGCAGTTGTCACGGTTTCCGTAGGACCCACTGTTTCAGAATGGGGCGTTGGACTTGAATTGGGTGACGACAAACCGTCAGACACCCCCCCCCCCCCACCAAACCCACTAAGAGGATGAGGAGATTCATCATTGAATATGAGAGAAGACGGGTCAAGAGAAGGAATAGTGTCCTCAGCCCTCAGGAGTAGAAAGTGGGAACGAGTCTTCATAAAATATAACATCACAAGAGATAAAAAATGTGTCTGTCTCAAGATCGTATACCTTCTAGCCTTTTGTATTATGCGGGTAACCAAGGAATATACATTTTCGACTTCTTTGTTCAAACTTGTCTCCGTGGGTTTTTTTATTGTGAACAAAACAAAGACACCCAAAGACCCACAAATTTTTATAAGACAGAGGGACCCCTAACAGAACCTTATATGGTGTCTTATCCTCAAGCAAAGCAGATGGTGTACGATTTATTAAATAAGCAGCAGTAAGGATACACTCACCCTAAAATTTCTTAGGAAGATTACCTTGAAAACGGAGGGCCCGTGCTACATTTAGAATATGATGGTGTTTACGCTCGACACGCCCATTCTGTTGTGGTGTACCTACACAAGATTTTTTAAAGTGGATACCATTCTTTAAAAAATAAGCTGTCATTGAATTAAACTCATTTCCATTGTCGCTTCTCACCATTTTAACATGCTTAGAAAATTGCGTTTGAACCATAGATAGAAAATTCATGAACATCTGAGTAGCCTCGGTTTTGTCCAAAAGTAAATAAACCCACACAGACTAAGATTGATCATCAACAATAGTTAGAAAGTATTTAGCACCGCAAGATGAAGAAATACGATATGGACCCCACCAACCGCAGTGAATTAAATCAAAAATATCTGTAGCAATATTGTCACTTAAATCGAACGAATTACTGTAGATACCCGTATCCGTCGATATTGGAATTTATAGAGAACCCGACAAACACCCAATGATGATAGGACACATGTATTTTTTTAGTTGTCATTGTCATTATTTGGGCTCGTTTTACGATGTAGAATGAGCATTGTCGACGAAGTATTTTATTAATTTAAATGATATTTAAATTAAATGTTTTTTTAAAAAAGTGAATTCATTTTATTGTTTTAATTTGAATTTATTTTCTTAAATTTATTTTATTGAAAATAAAATATATTTTTGATTTGAAAAATCATTTATTTTAATGTGTTATTTGATTTGAAAAATCGAATTTGAAAATTGAAAACTCGTTTTAATCACACGTTTTGGAGCTCGATTATAGCTCGGTTTTTGAGCCCGTTTTCTTTACGAGTTGGCACGAATCTCGAGTACACTAACCAACCTAGGCTTATACCCATCCAACCCCAGTTCGAACCCTCATACCCACGTCCCAAATCACGACCAAAACAGCCCAAACACCACCCGCGCCGCTTCTGTTTTGGACAAAGACCAAACCCGACTTTCCAAGCCCGAAACCCGCTCCAAACTATTAGAAAACCCGTGCCCATGACAACCCATCCACACCTGACTATCGTAACCATATTACCATGCCTTGCCCACCAAGAAAACACACCCTAAACCCTCGAAATAGTTGCTGGACAGCAGCTATGCGAAACGGACCCAAGCTGTTGTTCACCCTTCGAAACCCTACTTTAACTCCCTATAAATACCTCCCCTCTGCCATACTTGCATTCCTCTAAGTTCTCCCCACATCATACTGCAAATAACAACCATCAATCATCCAAAAAAACTCTAAACTAAAGCCATGACAGCCGCTTGAAAACAGGGACACAAATCTTGTTTTCGAGTTTCTGTCGTGGTCTTTGGCCTTGATTCTCGTGCACAAATACTATTAAAACTTCTAGTTTATTTCCATATTCACAAAATTCAGCCTTTCTAGTTTCCAAAACATCTTTCGGATTGAAAAATCGTTGAGAAACGAAGTCGTGGTGAGTGATTGAAAATCGCTGCTCAAGTCTGCCTTTTGAACGTGTTGTTTCGTGATTTCAAAATTCAATTTCAATTGTCTTCGTCGACGACGGCCCCTCGAGATAAAATCTACGATCGATTACGACCCAAGACGGTGTCAACGATACATGTAGGTTGAGGGTGCATCAAATCCTCCTTCTTTCCCTTTTTATTTCGTTATTTTTATTTGTTTTTCTATCGCTTATTTTATATATTATACATCGTCTAACATCGTTAACTATGAAACATTAGTATAGTATGAGTATGAGTTAAAGTGTCATTCCGAATACCCGCGTTGACTTGAGTTGGGAAAGAAATCCGCCAGATTGGTCGGTCGTATCCCCTTCTCATTTACATATCCTCGTATTTGGAATCGGACAAAATTAAATCAATCTAATTGACGTAGTATGTTATTTGTACCTTTGTTTTAACTTTGGTCTTTTCATTCATCGTAATAGTAGGCCACCTTTACACAATTCTTTCAACTAATTTAACACCTCAATTTAGTTCGTTGATTCATTAGGCATCTTAGGAGTAAAATAACATTATTGTAAATGAAATTTGCAATCTTCTAATTTTTAATTGAATTCATCTTCCCATTCACTAATTTTCTCGCTAGCATGGAAGTGCGTGCTTAACACCTTTCCATTTGCACTCGTTGACAAATTAGAATTGTTTTTAACCTAGTTCGTAATTATTTAATTTAATTTATAATTAATTAACCTTTAATTTGTTTTACTTGTTTCTAATATTGTAGATTTTATTTTTATTATTTTTTAAGGTTCAAAATATGTAAATTTAATTTAGTGAATTTTTCCGTAATTTATTTTGCTGATTTCGAAATTAAAATGCAATTAACTTTGTTTTCTACAAAAACCGTGCACTGCACGGGTCTGTTCTGACTTCTGATCCGTGCACTGCACGGGTCTGCCAGTTTTGATTTCTTTTCTTCTTTTGTTTCTTTAATTGTTTACTAATCCTATTTTAATAAATATGGATTGGTGAATAATTTTAATTAGTTGGGTTCAATTTAATCAATAAGTTGTACCTAATTTATTTCAAACCTTTGTATTTGTTTAATTTAATTTAATTAGTTTAATTCTAGTCTAATTTGTTTACTAATTAATAAATCGGCTAACATCATTAATCAATCTAACTTAGTTTTAGTCTTTTTGTTTACATTTATTTTATTTGTTAAGTCATAATAGTTTAAGTTGTTTGTTGTTAGTTTGTATTGTAATTTTGTATCATGTATATAGGTTTTATTTTAATTGAGTCAAAATAATTTCGATAGTTGTTGTAATTAGATCGAGTTGTAATTTATTTCTCGTTGTGTCGGCATGAAATGCCTGGGTTGTAATAGGATAGATCCCAATGGCTCCCTCATTCCTCCTAAGCCGTGTTTGCGCATCTTTTATTTCAAATCAACCAACATGCTAAAACAACTTTGACAAAGTTAGTATTCATGCATTAAACGACATAGAAATTATTGTCACATGTTAGGGTTTTAAAACGATGTTTGCATATCATATATCGTAGTAGCTACGACCTTGTTTGAAATCCGATATTTGACTTAGTAGAGGCCGTTATTGACGGGCGGGGTTAGGTGTCCTTATGGGCTTCCTAACACGTACCCTCACCCCTTACTCAAAATCTATGGTTTGTGGATCCGTCTAAATACCATTGGATTACGAGAGTCATTCAAATCGAGTGATATAGGGTACAAGTCTTTATCTTTAATCACTCGTAGTCGATTGGCTTTATGCTTTTCGATGAAAGGTGTAAAGTTGACTTGAACGGTTCCAAGTTCCCATAAAACTTGGTGGCGACTCTAATTTGTCTTAATTCGATTCGAAAGAACCTCGAGTCGATTATGCCTAGTGTGGATCCCGCGGACGCAGTTCCCGCGGGCGTTGTCCACAATTACCATGTTGCTTAGCAAGATGGCACACATCGCACACCTTGCTTTTATTGGAATTAAAAGTACGAACAGAAGGTATAAATTGAACCACTTTCTCAGGCGGGTGTTCAAGACGACGGTGCCACAAATCAGCTGAACCCACCATGCCCACTGTATGAACCGAGAGATTGTCATCCGAGCGAAGAAAGTAAAGGCCATCCCGCATCTCACCTACTACAATCATCGTCCTCGAGGAATGATCCTGTATATAACACGAGTCTTTAGCAAATTGTAATGTATAATCATTATCAAGTGTCAATTGGGATACGGAGATAAGGCTATACGTAAGACTAGAAACAAACAAAACCCGACGAAGTATAATTGCATTATTGACGTGTACTGTTCCCATAAGAGAAGCCATGACCTGCTGCCCATTAGGAAGGCCAACGGGTCGCGCGGGAATCGAAATTTTCTCCACAAAACACCTTAAATCGCATGTGACATGGTAAGAGGCACCTGTATCTATAATCCAAGGAGAAGATATACCAGATAACTTGTCAGTCGAGGAGACGGAATGGGTAGAAACAGAGGCACCTGTATCTATAATCCAAGGAGAAGATATACCAGATAATCGCATGTGACTAGGGCTGAGCAAAACCGGTTATCCGCTCCGGTTTTGCAAACTGGTTCGGTAACCGGTTTTAAAAAATGGTTTTTTTTCTAAACCGAATCCGCTCCGGATTAATCCGGTTAACCGGTTTTTTCGGAATTTAAAAACCGGATCCGTAAACCGGTTTACCCGCTCCGGTTTTTATAACCGGTTTCAAGAAAGATCCACAATTAAATGCATAGAAACACATAGAAAAATTAGGTTACCGGTTTAAAAACCGGTCTCCGGTTTTGAATTTACATTATTTTTGACTTTTAGTTTCTAAAAAAGAAACCAGTTGGTTTCAAAAAAATAAAAATAAAGAAACCGGTTTAAAAACCGGTCCCCGGTTTTGAATTTTCTACAACCGAATCCGCTCCGCTTTTATAGTAAAAAATCTGGTTCGGTTACCGCACCAGAAAAAAAACCGAATATTCGGACTCCACAATTCGGTTTTCGGTTCGATTTCGGTTTAAAAATACGGCTCAGACTTTTTTGCTCATTCCTAGCAAGGACTACATTGGCGCGAATAGTAGCACCCCCACCAGCAGCCCCGGTTGCAGACCCGACACCTCTCTTACGGTATAACTCAGCAAGGGTGCGCGACCGAGATCCCCACCAGTTAGGAAATTTGTTTTGTTTAATGAAACAGGCAGAAATTTCATACCCATTCACTATACAGTGAGTACAGAACAGCTTCCTGCGCTCATTTTTCTTGGCCTCTCGAAGAGCCTTCCATTCAGCCGGAGTACGGGAGGCTCCTGGGACAGCGAATGCAATAATGTCCGATGTCGGGTTGTGACGGAACAGACCCAAAGAGGCGTTCCGCCGGGAGCGCAGCATGATAGCCGCGGTTAAGAGTCGGAAGTGGGTCAAGTTAAAATTGCTGACTGTGGAGGGTACCGTACAAGCTATGATCGAGACCCATAAAAAATTGATGGAGTCTTTCATTGTCAAGGCGCTGAAATGCTTTAGAGGAAATGTCACAGAGGCAACGACCGCACTTACACGCAAAAGGCGGTTCATAAATAGCAAGAGCATCCCACAATGATTTTAATTTGCCATAATATTCAGTGACCGACATACCTTTTAGTTGCTTGCAATTTCTGAGTTCAGTTTTAAGGGAGTGGATAGACATACCATCAACCACTGCAAAGCGTTCCTCCAATTCCTTCCATAGGGTCATCGCGTCTTCCACATATGGTACGCTGGACATAATAGTTGGATCAATCGTGTGTCGAAGCCATTGAACAATGGTGCAATTCACCTCCTCCCATTGTTATAACAATTTCGATTTAGTCGGTTTTGATATGGCACCGTCGCAAAAGCCAAATTTGCGACGAGATTTGAGAGACATTCGCATAGAACGTCTCCAGTGGTTGTAATTGTTACTGTTTAATAGAACATTTGACATTTAATTCCCGGAATATCGTGAGATCCGAGAAAAAATAGGGAAAGAGGATCAATTTTGAACTTAGACGAGCCAATTTGGCCGCCTGTGGATTTATCGGCACTGTCACCCGACATAGTGAAGAAGGTGAATTAGGGTTTTGAGAAAATTTTTTGAACCAAGCTCGATACCATGATATAATTTGTGTGAATCTCGTGTATTTGGCTCTTGGCATTTGTCAGTTTAAATAGGTTACAATATCCTCATTATTAGGAGGACTAAATCAAAGAAGATATTATGCTTAACAAACATAACAAATATGCCTAAGATTACGATATTCCTATATTCATTCCTAACAATATTAACAATTTATTTAGGGATAATGCGCTATGTGGACAATAAACATTCGGGTCGGTGCATATTGATCAGGTTAATTCGAGTTAAAAGTCAATCTCGAGTCCTTAGTTTGGGTGTCGGGTCGGCTACGAGTCGGGTTTCTCGGGTCGGGTAAGTTTTGTCAGGTTAACTTACAAAGTTATCGGTAACATTTAGTCTGCCTACGAAGTTTGGGTTAACTAATTTCAGTTCAGTTCAGCTTTATTCAATCTCGCTCGTTTTAGCAAAAAGAACAGAACCTTACAAGCTCTTCCACTTAAAGAACACATTGTCCTCGTTGTGGCTGAAAGTTGACTCCAACCAAGTCTAGAATATTGTCCCGCTAGGTGGGTGAACTCGGTACTCCTGACTATAGAAATCACCACACGATCTAAGGATTGCTCTGATACCATTTATAACAACTGACCCACCACCATCATAACTCACCTTAATAAGATAGGATATTCACCTTTTGGCCCATTAATACTCGTTTAAACCCAAAAATTCAAGACCTTATTACTAATCACGAATTCTCATTTGTGACGGACATATCCGTCGCAAGCTTGTGACGGGTCAAATACTATCCACATGGGGAGATAAAACAAAAACAAAGTGCCTAGGGAGTATAATTCCGTTTTGTTTTATCTACCCATGTGGGTAGTATTTAACGCGCCGCAAGTTTGTGACGGATCTGTCCGTCACAAAGGAGACTTGCTGATTACTAATATGGGGGGCTGAATATCTTATAAACATATCATAAACTCCTTATTTTTTCCCAATATAAGTATAACACCCCCATATACTAAGGAGCCTTCAGGAGACCTTCCCTAGCATATAAGGGCATCACCATCTCGGTTGTCCGAGGTAAGTAATCATCAAAAGTTGATAAAAGAACAATTATAGTTATTTTACAAGTGATACAGCCAAACTATTAAATAAAGATACAACTCATCAACTATACGCTACTTCTGTCATAACTCGTGAGGACTCATCCCAGCCAGAACTCCAACACCCATCCAAGACAACACCTGCTAAGACTCACTGCTCACCATAAGGGATCACGGCAGACACATAAGACAAACAAGGCAACCACACAAGGTCAGTAACTGAGGCAAGACACAACAATCAATCATCAACATACTACAAACACAACCAAACACACAGTCACAAGCACTCCCACCAATCTCCGTCACCGACTGTCCACTGGACCAGCCCTGCCAGTGGGGGTCCGCAGCCGTACCCACCAAATCCCCGCTTATCATACCGGGCGATAACCCTGTCCCGTTAATATGCACATCCCCTCCCGTGGCGGGTTCCACGGAGGGCGAAACTAGGGTGTGAAGCCACTTCCGCAAGTGACTCCACTCAGCCGAGGACGCACCTCGAGAACCAGAGACAAACAATCACAAACAACAGCAATACCACAACAACCAACAAAACAGCATACACCAACCAATTACCACGTATACTCAACAACACGGTCACAACAACGATACAACAACCGACACACTAGAATACCAACAGAAACTGAGTAGGCGAACCTACCTTTAGCCAAAAGCAGCGATTCCTCGATCAACCATACGACATCAACCAAGCAAGCAATCCCTATACAAATAGTATACAAGCCTATTACTACCAATACAACCCTACGAGGAACAACAAAGACAAAGATGAAGACGACGACATACCTACGCATCTCACAACGGCGTTAAGACCGCTACCTGACTCAAGCAACGCATCCC
The DNA here is from genome assembly GCF_048544455.1 of Silene latifolia. Lineage (NCBI taxonomy): Eukaryota > Viridiplantae > Streptophyta > Magnoliopsida > Caryophyllales > Caryophyllaceae > Silene > Silene latifolia. The sequence goes on from NC_133531.1 coordinate 28,944,106, forward strand.
CAAGGCACTAACATCCTCAAAGGCTTCCATGGAAGGTATTTGGTGAAGGGAAGGGAAGGAGGCGACCTATAGATCTGAAGGAAGGAGGCGGAAATGATTTGCGGTTTTAACAAAACACGATTATAAACCCTCGCTGAAAAGACGCTACTCAATCGAGTAACCCAATTACTCGATCGAGTGGCCCCTACTCGACCGAGTACCACTCACTTCTAAAGGCAATCAAGGCACAAGGTAACTCCGGCACCCATCACTAAGGGCTATTGTCTGCCCCCAAAGGCCGGTCAACGTTGGTCAACGGGCCCCTAAAAAAACGGGTATACAATAAGAACAATTTAATTTAATTATGTTTTGGGATGTTACATAGCAGTTGTACTTTTTACTCTTTCCAATCCATGTTATACCTTTGAATTATATTAATGATCAAGACAATAATAAAATATAGTACTATATGTCAATTCAATTCATTAAGTAAAAGTTTAACTCTTTAATTAGCTCTGATTTAAAATGCATTAAACTTAATCAACTTTCCACTCCACCACACAAAAACAATCACCCATAAGCCACACTCAACCCTTCATTCACCTTATATCTACCCAACCGCCACCTACCTCTCCACCAAGGATAGGGCTAATGGTGGCCATTAGTGGCAAAATTCAGGGTAGGTGTTGGTCGGCGAAATAAATATGCATCAGTGGTTCAAGGTCGCATGAAGACCGTAAGTGAGAGTATGCGTGAACCAAACAACTCTGGTTATTATTGGTGACGTTAAACGAATGTTGGTGTAGGGTGCTGGTGGATCTTTAAGGGTGATGGACGTGAGAAAAAATTGGGTGCTGGTGGATCTTTAAGGGTGATAGACGTGAGAAAAAAAATGAGAGAGTTAAGAGGGGCGATAGTCGATACCAAAATGTGGAGGATAACAATGAGAGGAAATTTATTTACTTGGTAGAGATTGAAGATGAAAAATATGAAGGCTAAAGAAAGTTGCCAAATAAGATAATCATTTGTCATAAATATGGATTTTTAGAGTTTCTACTTGACTTACACTAAATAGCTTGAATTTCCTGGACCATTGCATTCTTGGGCTCGAGGTAATTCATTGGAAACTTGTCAAAGTGCACATTTAGACAGAGCTCTATGTAATAGTGAATGGGGTATTTTATACAGTGAAGCGAGTGTCAAACATCTGTCGGCCTTCCGGTCGGACCATTGTCCTCTTTTGATCTCTCCAAACAGGTTCGTCCCTATAAATTCGATATAAAGACCGTTCCGATTTCAAGCGGCCTCGCTAACCCATGAAAATTTTTCAGGATTTGTCTCAAATAGTTGGTCTCCATCTGATAATATCGTCACACAGCTTTCAGACCTATCACAGAATTTGCAGCGTTGGAATGAGGAAGTTTTTGGTAATATATTTCGCCTTAAACGTCAACCTTTTGGCTCGTATTGAAGGCTGCCAGAGACACCTTTCGATTCAGCGCTCGAGTAATTTAATTAAGCTTGAATCTCAATTAAGAAGGGAATTAGACAAAGTTCTTGAACGAGAAGAGATTTTATGGTACCAAAAGTCGAGGATTGAGTACTTAAAAGATGGGGACCTTAATTAATACATCTTATTTCCATGTCAATACTCTTATTCGAAGATGGATAAATCACATTACCGCATTAAAGAACGAAAAAAGAGAGTGGGTTGACAATATTGATGAGGTGAAGCATATTGTTATAGACTATTACAAAAATATTTACACTGATGATACTCCTTATGATCCACATTCTAATATCCCTTACGATCTTTTTCAAGAATATTGTAATGAGCAATGGAAATGGCTGACTCGCTATTTTTTGGTGGCAGAAGTAGAACGGGTTCTATTTCAAATGGGGTCGCTCAAAGCACCTGGCCATGAACGGATTTCAAGCCCTTTTTTTTATCAAAAACATTGGGGCATTGTCAAAGATGATGTTTGTTCGATGGTAATGAAAGCACTAGAGGGAAAAGGCATGCCATATGGTCTTAACGATACAAATATTGTGCTTATTCCTAAGGTCACCGGTCCAAGTATGTGTGTCCGTTTCCGCCTATAAGTCTTTGTAACGTAGTGTATAAGATCGTCATCAAAGTTCTTGCAAATAGAATTAAGAAAGTTATGGGCAAGAGTTCTTCGAGCTAAATATTGCAACGGAAGATGTGATGTTGACATGTTTCAACCCAAACTGAATATGTCTAATGTTTCAACCCAAACTGAATATGTCTAATGTTTCAACCCAAACTGAAGATGTAATGTTTGAGCTAAATATTTGAAGATAGGGACTTCGGTGGCTATAGGGAACGATAGAACCACTCTTTTCTAGGATCATTCTTGGGTTGATGGAGGTTGTCTATCTGACAAGGGTTAACTATTCCTGAGTTAATTTTAGGAGCCACTGTCAGCGAGATGTGGGATGAAACCAGGGTCGTCCCTGACATTTTGGGGGCCCTGTGCAAAATTGAAAAAATATCCCTAAAATATACACGCATTTTATTTTTTATTTTGAAAGGACCCGGGATTTTATATTAAATCAAACTCCGCTAAGGTAATAAGAGCCTGCGAAAAAGTGAAAGGCAATACAATACAATATACACCTATGTTAATATACAAACACAAATTAATTTTTTAAAAATATCAAAACAAGTTTGATAAGAAGCTAACGAGGTCTAACTGCCATATATGATAAATGAACTTTTGATATATTGAGTAAATTACATTGTTATGTTGGTTCGAAATTCACTCTTTCTTAAAGGTAAGGCAGGTCCGCGTTAGCACCACACTTGTAAACGATGAGAGGCGGAATCAAACACAGGATGTTCGGATTGGCAGAACATACTCCTAACACTATGACACTATGAGTCTAGTGATAATAAAAGTGCAGTTAGAAAACTATATTACCATACTAAGTAATTGGGCTCTATATTGGGCCCCCTAAAATTGGGAGCCATGTGCGGCTGCACGGGTTGAACACTCCCTGGCCGGCCCTGGATGAAACATCGGGATGGAAATGAGATTTATTTTCAAATTACCTTCCAAGGAAGGAATTACGTAAGATCGAAGCTTATTCTCTAGCACCCGAACCATTTATTGAAGATGCCTTTTTCTGGAGCGGGACATCCAACGATAAATTTTCTATTAAATCCGCCCTTGCTTTTATTCGACCCAATGAGCTACCCCCTTAACCCGACACAGTAGATTGGCATCTCATATGGAAAATTCCGGTACAACAAAGAATTCGTATGTTTATGTGGTTAACATCCCATGGTCGTATTATCTATAATTACAATAGAGTCCGTCGTAGTTTGTCGGATGATCCCAAATGCCCTCGTTGTTTGATCGACGACGAAACTACTAATCACCTTCTTCGTTTACGCCCTTTCTCCGTCAAACTATGGTCACAACTTGGACTCCCTATGTCGTCTGAAATTTTCTTCTCCCTACCGTACTACCGATGGGTCTCAGATAATATACGCAACACATCTAGTACTGCCTCCGTAGATTGGCTTATGAAATTTGCTATAACCTGTTGGTGGGGTATGGAAGTGGAGAAACAACGTTATTTGGCTGAGGCGAAGAGAATCCTACAGATCCTATTCGATTTCTCCAACATCAATTTATGTCATCAAAGAATGCGTTCGACTTGTTTTCATTATTTAATTCAGCTCCAGGCACTACGTATCAAGAGATATACGTTAGATGACATCCATCACCGCTTGGATGGTTTCTGCTAAATACAGATGAGGCGTCGAAAGGAAATTCTGGTAACGCAGGATGTGGTGGCATTATACGGGACAATTCCGGTAATTTTGTTTCAGCTTATCTCTTCTCATGTGGCATATATCTAACTCAATAAGAGCAGAAATGCACGCTCTTTTAGCAGTTCTTGAGCATGCTCGTTCTCTACATATACTAATTTGTTGGTCCTTATGGATAATAAATCGTGTGTGAATTTTTTCCGGGAAGAGCAGCTACTAAGTAACGGGCTTCGTCCTCTAGTTCAGCGTTGCAAAGAGCTAATCAAGCCTGATGGTTGGTTGGTTCGAATAAATCATTCTTATAGAGAAGCAAATCACGCGGCGGATTGGCTTGCCAATCAAGGAGTTAATTCGAGCCCATCTACTACTTCCTCCATTCTCCTTTGATATTTCCATTTTCCTTTTTAGGTCATTTCACTATAATGTTCCCATTTGGTTTCTTTCTATTTTTGGGCCTAAAAATGACCAAATGGTCCTTGTTGCCATTACATATTTACACTATATACCATATATTAGCCCACTTAATCCTACTTATATCTATACCCCACTAGCTTAGTCTTTTTTTTATTGCTAAAAATCGGCCCACTTGCTAGCTTAGCCTTTTTTTATTGCTAAAAATTGGTCCACTTGCTCTTAATCCATTTTGCGTTGGTTGTTCCACCAAAAGCAAATGGGAACATCAAACAAGAACGGAGGAAGTACTATTTTATGTGCTCCTCCTCCTATGTTCTATTCTTCGGGCTAGATGTCCTAGAAGTTTCTTTATCACATATTGTTGCTAGTTAATTTCGAGCATTTACCCCTCTTATGTACATATAAAAAAAAAAAAAAAACATCAATGGCCCGACCACAATCATAATGTTATATGTCACTCTTCAGTCTTCACCCTCTCCCAAACTAATCCACACCCAATTTTACGCATTTTTTTTTAAAAAAAAAACCTCGTTACAAACAACAAACAATAAACAACCTCAACAACATAACTTCCAATTCTTTGGAATCTAAATTCCCCTTTTTTTCACCTTTCCTTTTCCCTTTTTCTTTTCAATTTAATTCTCAAAAATTTTCCCCAAATTGAAATCAAATGTCATGGCTTGCTCGCTCCATCGCTAACTCTCTCCGCATCGACGACGACGACGAATCTCCACCGCAACTTCCGCCGCGAAATCCGCCGGAAAATGCGGCGGAGGAGAGAGAATCAGACGGCGTAAAGGAAGATCTCACCGTCTTCAAAGAATCCCTAACTCGTCAACTATGGGGCGTTGCAAACTTCCTCGCTCCTCCACCTCCTCCTCCTCTACCTCCGACGAGTTACCGCCGAGTTGGCTCCGGGTTGACTCAACCGGAATCGAATTCTGGCAACCATGAATTCGACGAAGACGATCAATCGCCGTCTTCGCCATACCGCCGCGATCATATGAAATTCAGGAATTTTGATAATGATGAAAATGATGAGGTTTTGAGGAATTGCGAGCTGCGAACTGTGGTTGAGGATGATGATGAAAATGGCGGAAATGATTGGATTGGAGAAGTTGCTGGATTGACGGACGAAGTATTGACATTTGCAGGGAATATTGGGCATCATCCTGAAACTTGGCTCGATTTTCCTGTTGAGGATGATGAAGATTTTGATGGTATGTTATTATTGAGATTGATATGAATATGAATTGTTTGCGTTGTATGATACTTGATTTGAATTCAGCTTCAGATTTATGTTGTGAATTCCTATGTGAAATTCGATTGTTTGTCAATTGAGTACCGAAGCCTGTTTGTTGAGAATGCATCATGAACACGGAGAAGATTGGATATTGTTGATAATTTAATTTTGTAAGTTTCGGAGTATTTGTAGTTACTTTGGATTTGATCAGTCTTCGAAGCCACATTTGACGGAATGTAGTTGTTTTCCGTTGTGTAGTTCTTAGTTTGAGATAAAGAAGTATGTAATTGTAAGTGGAATTATTGCTAACTGATAACTGTTGGTAGAAGTGGCTATACAATTGACATAGATTGTAGATTGTAGTCATGATGGATTGGTGGATGCAACAATTGTAGCGTCTTATTTTATCGAGGCACTAGAGAGAGTAGGAGGGAGGAGATTATGATTGGATTGACGTATGCCTTTTGTTCGATCTTTGGAGATGGTTATGTCAATTTAGGCTCCGTTTGGCAGGATATTTCAGGTAGCTTATTTGACCAAAATTTCGGCTACCTGATTTTTTTGCAAGTGTTTGGCAAGTAGCTTATTTGGTCAAATAAGGTACCTGAAATGAAATGCTACCTCATGTAGCATTTGAGAAATCAAAATTCGAAATGACTTATTTTCCATTTTGTACCCCTTTATTCTATAATATTAAATAATTTTCATATCCTTTTACGTCATTTTACCAAAATCAGCTACCTTTTCAGCTAGTTTGCCAAACACATTTTTATATAATCAGTTACCTTATCAACTCCTAATTTTCAGCTACCTTATTAGTTACCTTTTCAGGTTTCGGTTAGCTTTTCAGTTTTCAGCTACCTTTTCAGGTTTAAGCTACCTTTTCAGGTAGTTTTGCCAAACAGAGCCTGAAGAATTCTTAGAATCAGGCTCCTTCAAATGAGTCATTAAATTAGCTCCTTTTGTTCATTTTAATAACTTTTTTTGTAGGTAAAGATCGTGGGTTTGTTTGCAATATTCCTATGTACTTTTTGGAATTCCAAAATTATTCTGTTTTTTTGATTAGAATATTAATAATTTAAATTGACAAGATGGAAATTAAACAGAACCAGAAAGTTTATCCTTTCAATCACATTTTATTTAGGGCTAAGAATTTGTATTTTTGACGCCTCTTCTGGTAGTTCGGTCGCAGAATTTCTTTCTTTTCATATTCTTGGAACAGGAGTGTGTGACTTGTTATTAAATCCACACTATTTGGTTTTACACTTTTGGTGAGTGAAGGTGAGCTTATGCCCGCCAATCATTTATAGTGTCTTGCAAAATGGTCCACTAAATTGGCTGCACTTCTTTGAAGTAATGGTCATTTGACGCAAATTTTGGCAATTTGGAGGAGTGTAGCCCTTGAGTCACTTAGGTAGTGCTGGTGTTGTTGTATAAGTGGCCAGGTTTAATGTTAACCTTGGTTGTAGCCATGAATTCTCGTTCCATGTCAAATCCTAAAAAAGTCTGGGCCACGCCCCGCAGGGAGTAAAGAGATTCAACTTCAGAAGTCCAGAGGAGGATCTATTTCAAAACTAATGGTTACTAGGAGGAATAACTTGTTGGTTTATAAAGTGATTTCGTCTCTCATCTTTTGTCAAAGTGAGACACTCACGTGCGGTGCCGGCATATCACAATAGGTGGTATTTTAACAGATTTTAATACTAATGGATTTTATAACTATAAAGTTGAACTTTGATAAAGAAACATCACTTGAAGAAATATGTAAGCCTGTAAGGAGCATAGGCCTGATTACCAGACAATACCTCGAAACTGTGAGCATAAGTTGAAAAATAAAGCTAGGAAGGTCATATACATGCTGTGGCAGATGAAGGACATCAAGGGGCGTTACAATTGAATGAGGTTTATTCCAACCCCACTATTTGTTAAACATATTAAAGGACAAGCTAAGCTCTTGTCAATTTGGAATGACTCACTCAGTAAGCTATGTCTATCAATGTTAAATTCTTATGTAGAGAGCTTGCTAAACTTGAGCCAAATGGCACAATAGTATGAGACAGGACTTTCTAATTCTTGCACGTAATTGATGATGTGCTTCTGTAAATCAAGTGTGTGGCAATTTAGTTATGCATATAATACGCTTGGTGGTAATCATGGCTATCTATTTTTAGTTTTTTACGTAATTGTCTTCTCTAAAGTGGCTGCTCTTCTTTATATCGTGAAGTAGCAATCTTTCAATGCAGTTGTCGAAGCAAATTTAATCTTGGGTCATTCGGAAATACTGTTTGTGTTGCTAAACAAGGGTAAGACTGTGTACATCCGATCCCCCTTACCCCGCAATTTGCGGGAGCCATTGAGGCACTGGGGTAATGTTATTGTTGTTGTCGTCTTTATTATTCAAATTCAAAACCAGCCGGTTTATTGCGTAGAGAATAGGCCCTAAGCCAAAGTTGACGTACACAATAGGGCATTCAGTTCTTTTTATTTTTTTTGTGACTCAAGTCTCTTCTCTATTTTACCCTTTGTGTTCTTATAGATCTTAAAGATTATGCTACTTTGCTCTGCAGATTTTCCGATGTCAGAATCCCAAAAAAGGCATACTCAAGCAGTTGAACATCTCACGCCAAGGCTAGCAGCACTCAGAATTGAACTTTGTCCTGCCCATATGAGCGTGGGCTTTTTTTGGAAAGTTTATTTTGTTCTTTTGCATTCAAGACTTAATAAACAAGATGCTGAACTCCTGTCAACACCTGAGGTGAGCTCGAGCTTCTCTCTTTTGGTACGAGTTTAAACAGAATATTCTCTATTCTGAGATGCACCATAAAAGGATCTGCTAAGATCTTTATGAAATTTGTTCAGTGACCAATGCACTTGTCATTTAACCTGGCTACCCTGACAATCTTGTCCCTTAGCAACATGTGTCTAATTGTTATTATTAGGCTATCTCTTAAATGATATGATAATCTCACAAGCTATCTTCCTACCCTATATTGAAAGGGTCGTTTAACTCCCTCTGTTTGTCATTGCTTACGTTCTCTTGCTCTGCAACATTTCTCCACCAATATCTATCCCCTTTGTACATCACACGCCCACCTAGATCTCTGTTGCTATCCACCATCCCTAAGAATGCCCGGTCTTTTTAGAGATCTACCTATCACGGTTTCGCAAACAAGAGTTGTAGTTCACTTTAATTTTGAATTCCCTGTTCTCTACTTATGTATCCCAGTTTTGTTCATCTATATAATTTTTCATATTCAAAAAGACACTTCACTTTGAATGTCACCAACAATTTATATACTAGTGTCGGTTTATTAGAAAAAAATTTCAAAATCATAGCTAAAGATCGGAAAATTCATTGTTCAGCCCCCACCCCCACCAAGATCCACCATTGTGTTCGTACTTCTTAGTGAAACATATTTCAAATATTTTTTGGATGACGAGGAAGCCCGCAACAGCTACCTTTGGTGAGCACTTGGTAAACCTCCGAATATACGTGATGCAAACCACGTATACCAGGTCACACCCGATTCGAAGTCTTGAAAGCATAGTCTTAGGCCATAAATAACCTCCAGAAGATTTCTCTTGTGGAGGCTTGAACATGAGACCCTTGGGAGTCTAACCCAAGTTTTAACCACAAGACTCCACCCTTGCTGTCTAGAAGTCTTAAAGGCATAGCACACTTTTAATATTATTATCTTCTTTGTTGCCTCATATACGTATACAACTATAGCTTTGTTGATATGTTCTTGTCACCAGCTTTTTCCTAGCTTAAATTTCCTTTTGGTAGTACCACTATGAAAAATCTGCATGGAAGTGCTAAACCTGAAGGCCTAGGAGATACTGCTGGTTGGCAAATTACTGGTCTCTATATCTTTGTTTCTACCCATATATTTTCTTGGAACGGGGCTATGAGGCAATTATTTTGAGCGTGAGATACAAAAAGCTGCTAGGCCACTTTATGCAATTAGGTTTCTGTTGAACAAAAATCTCTGATGATTGTCAATCCAATTATTCATACAATTGGCTTTTTATAACTAGGTGTGGACTTGCTTCTGTTTCCATAGCTGGTCACCTAGCTGTATCACTTGCGTGTATTTTGTAGTCGAAGTTCCTTAGCTGGCTGATGTGGTTCAGGATTTCAATGTATGGTTTTCTGATGTTGTGGTCCTTGTACAAGTGCTATTTTTAAGACATGATCGAGAATAGTTTAGCTGTTTATTTTTAAGAGAGTTGTTGAATTTCATTAGCTTGCTGTAGCAGGAAAAAATAGGAGTCCTGCATGCGCAGTTGAGCGGTCTGTATCTGATAAGAAATACTCCCTTATTCATTTGGACTCACTTTAATTTTTTTTGGGATATTCAAATTAATTTACTACATTTGTATTTTGAGTACGAAAAACACATGTAAGCACTCTAATATGAGTATGGACCCTTTTTTCTCTCAGCAAATTTTCTTCTATAACTTTGATTCACGAACAAATGTATGGGAGGGAAATATTGTTTCAAAATATTGCTTAGCAATCAATTGTACACTCTAATTAACTCAAACCATGTTTTGTAGATTGTTGAAGCCAGAGCAGAATGGATGCAGGAGTTACAAAAGCGGGCCAAAAAGGAGCCTGAACGGTATAATGGTGGTCGGTATGGAAGTGCTGATTTTGATGAGGACTACACTCCAACATCCTTGCAGAATGACCATTCTGAGACCCATTCTTCCTGGACGTTTGCTTCTGAGCCTGCCACTTCTTCAACTACAGCTGATTCTGATACCGAGAAACATGTTGGGAGCACTGAGATGCAATATCCTGAGAAAGCCGTCATTGATGAAAAGCCATTTGAAAACACTAATTATAAATACAAGATGCAATATCCTGAGAAATCTGTCGATGAAAAGCCATTTGAAAACACACATTATAAATACAAGATGCAATGTTCTGAGAAATCTTTCATTGATGAAAAGCCATTTGAAAACGCAAATTATAAGAACTTTACTCCCAGTGTATCCAAGACACCTGCTTTGCAGTTTGACGACGACGATGATGACGATGATTGGCCTGAAGACGATTGCTTGGTACAAAATGGAAAAGTTATCCCTGTCGGGATTGATGAAGATATATCTTTCAGTGATCTCGAGGATGATGATTGCTGTATACCTGTCATATCCAAGCCCGACTTCCCAGTGTAATTCCTTCGCTATCTATGGTCAGTTTGCTCCTCATTTATGGAATGTATCAGGTCACAACACATTGTAACTACATGACTAATACAAGTGTGTCTTGGTCTTTATGGGCTCTCCTTTGTAAGTAACCATCACGTCACGAGCCAGTGAAAAGTTCTGGCCTTCAAAATCTGGTAGTCTGGAGTGTGAAAGTTTTGTGTAATTTTTTGTACAATATTTACCTGTTTGATGGAAGTCTTCCATGGTTTGAAATATGTACATTGCTCCCAAGTTAGTGTTGAAATTGTATACAAGTGTGGTTGCGTCCACTGTGTTGATGATAAAGAATCGGAAGATCTTTAGTAGAGGTAATAAAATGCGTCTTTAGGCCGGATACGAGCTGGGTCCTAGCATGGGGTTTGTAGTTTGTACCCATATATACAAGCTGTTTAGCAGGTTTGAAACGGATTAAAGGCCAGGCTAATTTTTGAAAGTACATATGTTGGCAACGACTGAAAGTACGACAATGCGTGAAATGCTATAGATACTTCCCTTAAATCTTAATTAGCCTCATTTCTTATATTTTTGGATTATCCTTTAAAAATAGTGAATACAATAAGTTTTGCTGAACGGCCTTAGATGGGTAACATTTTGTCACAAATCGAAGACATGGTTAAATGTTATCCATTTAAGACAAAAATGTAATCATTTTGTGACTAGAGTCTTATATGAAGTAACTTTTTATAAAAACTTTGTGTGTTCATACTTAATTACTTCAAATTAGAAGAAGTTTGACTTTTAGATATATTTGGCAACATAACATAATCAACCGAATTTTCATGGTCAAAGTAATATTGCTGATGACCTCTCTCGTCAAATTACATAATACTAGTATTTGCGTATTTTGAAATGCGAAACCAAATGATGTAAAATGTTGACTCTACATTATTCGAACAACAGAACTTTGGTTAATAAGGTCTCATGCGTCGATATTTTTGAATTGTTTTTTTACATTTTATAGGATAAACTCAATAAAACAAATCTTTTATTCGTTCTTGATGTAAATATAAAGTAGCGACCTAAATTAAACTCACTAATATTTACATTACACTTTACACACGAATACAATTAACTCATCAAAAGAAAACTATTCATACAATATTCTTTGTACATATTTCTATAGAACAAGTATTAGTAGCAAAGTCAAAAGTTGATGTCATTTAATTAATTTTGTATTTTAAAGGAAATAAATATTATATCGCTCTAGTTTGAAGATAGAAAACCTACGACATTAGTTTGACCATGACAATAGAACCTAAAAAAGTGGTTAGGAAGTCTAAATTCTAAAAGTCTTGCTGGGCCAATTCACAAAGAGGGGGGAGGTGAGGCCGGTTGTCGGGAGGTGGAGAATAGGTGGTGATGAGGATTGTTTTGAGGTGTTTAGGAGGGAGTAAGGACTCAAAAAGGAGGTTTTGGAGACGGAAGTTTATGAAACTGTTCTTGGTATGAAGGAGGTGGTGTCCGAGCAAACTTTTACATGGATATAGTGAGGGATAGAGGTGGGCTATTGCACAGGTCAACGCGGTCTGATCCATCTCTCATGTCGTTAAAAACAAGACCTAGCTGGCCCGGTTGAGACCCGGTGCGACCGGATCGGCCTGGCTCCCTAGTTGGCTCATTAAAAACAAAAATAAAAATAAAAAATGATAATGGGATCTGTGGCCTTGCTCGACCATGACCTACCCAAGGGTCGGGTAAAGGTCAACCATCCCTGGAACCGACGTGGCCACTCACCCCACCTCAAGGCTTTATTTTTTTTGGGGAAGAAATCAACACTTACCTAAAAAAGCGAAAGTTACATATAACCTAAATGAACCTAAATGAGTGAGTAGATTTCATCCATGAATCTATCCAACGACAAGTTTTATTTTAATAAATATTTTTATGCCAGGTAGCAAGAGAAGAGTACGTAAAACAATTACTCCTAGACTTATGAGTAAAAATAACAGAGTTTTATAAGGGAGAGCATTATCGTCTTACTAATTTTATAGAACTCAAATCAGGATTAAACCGGATGACATATACTCCGTACATAGAGTAGTAGAGAAGAAGAGAACAAGATAGGCTTGAGCCCACCACACTCCACCCTTTTAACTCATTTTTATCATTCATTGTACAAAGTTTTTCATTTTTCAACTCTTATAATGTTTCGGTGTACCACCCCCTGTTTTCCACAATTAATAGACTATACACCGGTTGTAATATACCTATAATTAATGGTGTATAAGTACTAAAATTTCCGAGTTTTATTTTAAGGAACTTGAGTTATATAAGTTTCTGAACTCGCACATTTAAACGTAAAAAAAATAAACTTTAAAAAACTCGGAAAAATTACATATAAACTTGAATAAAGGTATACTTGTTGTACAATACTTAATATAAAACTGAAGATAGTAATAATCTTATTTACCTTTTTTTTTTTTTTTTTTTTGAAGAAATCTATTTTCCATATTTTGTTTAATCCTTATCCTAATCAGAAACTATTTCTTACTTCTAATCTAATCCGGTGTGCTTTGAAAAAGTCCTTATATATAACCTTCAATTCCCCCAGAATTTGATTCACACCTCTTTCAACACCTATCTATTTATCTATTTATCCCTCCAACTTTCATTTGTTTACATTCCTTGTTTTTCTCTCCAAATAAAACCCTACTAACCCACCATACACGCAACATCCAACCATCATAACCAACTCCAATATTTTTCCTAATTTAAGCACCAAAAAACCTTAAAAATTTTCAAGAACATGATGAAGACAAAAACCGCAAATCAAAACAAGTTCTTAAAGATCATAACAATGCCAATTAAAGCCCTAGCAAAGGCAAGAGACTTTTACGTAAGGAGCATGAACAATTACGCCGATAGAGTATATTACGGCCCGTATGGTGCGTCTGGTTGGGCAGGGACGAACTACGTCGATGCTTTCCCCAGGAGTGTTAGCACTAGTAGCGCAGTCAGGTCAAATGAAAGCGATGATTATAAGGAGCTTGTAAGGGCAGCTTCGACGTCGACCCTAGGAAACAGGGTTGATTTAGGGTCTATGCTCCCTAATAACTCTAGTACTAGGAAAGTTAGTACGAGTTCAAGTCAGAGTCAGAGTCCGAGTTCAGTGATGTTGTTGCAGCAACAAAAGGGAAATAACATGTTTAAGGGTGTTCCAAGGAGTGCTAGTGTTGGCATGGCGAAGATTGAAGAAGATAAACCTACTGAATTTGGTGAAACAGAACATAATGCTGCAACAGTTACTAAGAAGAAGTCTAGGTTTTTTCCAAGGAGTAAAAGTTATGCTGTTGCTGTTTCCTAATCATCGTATAATCTTCTTCCTTCGTCCGATCATTTGTTTACCTTTTTTATTCTTTCTGAGATTTAATCTAAGGTAAATAAATAAACGATTGAGACGGAGGGGTAATTATCGGTATTAGATTATGTTTAATGCTATTTGTTTGTTTAATGTTATGTTTTGTTATTTTGTTATTTATTTATCTTTAATTAGAGATAAGCAGTTGTTAATTAGTAGTAGTAAGTAGGTATTCCTCTATTTTGTTTTGGGATATGTTTGAAGATCACAAGTGATCGAGTTTGTGTGTAAATATGATTGTGATAGTGATGTTACTCTTATTATTATAATATATTGAATTTTTTTATATATATGTTCAACTTTGATGTAAGCAAAGAATCAAAGATAAGTGGGAGTAGGAAAACAAGAAGGGTGGAATGTTGATTTTTGATTATTTTATTTATTTTGGTGGAAAAGTAATGTGTTCTTTAATTTCAAAATCCTATCCAATTGAGATACAATCATACAAGGTAGTGGAAGATAAGATATTGGATAAATGATAAGTATTTCTGTTTCGATTATTTATTTACTTTTTATATTCGTTATGAAAATTATTTTAACTAAAATTGTAAATGATCGAGACAGATGAAATACTCCATAAATTGAAAAAGAATAAAAGGAAGCAAGTAATAACATTATTGTGGAGCAGTTGACCTTAATCATTGGCTTATGTTTTGATTGAGCTAATCCCATCACATCCTTGAGGAAATCACAATCTATGATTAAAGCAATCAAACCCAAACTTAGTGGAAAATTTATTTGTAAAATTAATGGAAAATGATGCTCCATTATTAAAGCAAGAATGAGACACAAGTAAAGGGTTCACTCTACAGCCATGGTGGAACCAGTGACATATAATTATAAGGATTATTTATTTATTATTATCACAAAAACATGGAGTTTTAGAGATTGTTTGGTGGAATTAGTCTAGATGAAAGTAAAGAAGGGTGATGAAAATGATATCACCAACATTGAACTACCTACACTCAAAGTCTCAACGAACCTATAACGTCACAGAAGAAAATGCTCATACCAGTCGTTCTGAAATTAGTATGTGAAATTTTCTACTTCATTCAGACTCAGGCCCTGTTCTTTTGGACTTCAAGTCACTTAATTTAAGTTCACTTCAGATCCTATAAGTTGATTCGATTCGATTCGAGATCCTATAAGTTGATTCAGATCCAATAAGTTCGATTCGATTCAGATCCTATAAGTTCGATTCGATTCAGATCTTATAAGTTGATTCGAGATCCTATAAGTTGATTCGATTCGATTCGAGATCCTATAAGTTGATTCGAGATCCTATATCCTCACTTAATTTAAGTTAACTTCGAGATCTATAAGTTAAGTTAAGTTCGATTCGAGATCCTATAAGTTCGATTCAGATCCTATAAGTTCGATTCGATTCGAGATCCTATAAGTTGATTCGATTCGAGATCCAATAAGTTGATTCGAGATCCTATAAGTTGATTCGATTGATTCGAGATCCTATAAGTTCAGTTCAGTTCAGATCAGATAAGTTTCAGTCCAAAAGAACAGGGCCTCAAGGGGTGTAATTTGGATCGTCTCCATCTATTTCTCTCGCCATTTCTTTTAACGGTTTATATTGTCGAGATCGCAACTTAGTTTTGAATTAATAGACCTGGCAAACAGATTAGATCATATTTGGTTTGTGTCCATGTCACATGTAAATGGGTCACGACCCCTTCAACCCAAACTCGACTCATTTACTTAAATGGGTCATCAAAACTCAACCCAAACCCATTGATTTCGTTTTGGGTTCATGTCGTGTTTTCTTGTCATGTCAATATTTTGAAAGCTTAAATTACTTTTGCGATAGAGGATTAAGAAAAAAATAAGATAAGATTAATTTAGTAAACATGTCATTTGTACTGGGTTCGTGTTTAGAGAGTTCAACCCAACTCAATCCAATTAATTTTGTGTCGTGTTCATGTTGACCCACTTACATAAATGGGTCATTAAATCTTAACTCAAACCAGTTAATTTTGTGTCGTGTTTTCGTGTGATTGCCAGAGTAGTGGATGATAATAATATGGCTGGGAGAGGTAGAAATAGTATTAGAATAAACCTATGATAGAAAATGGACCTCTCCATCACCTAAAATGATTGAAGAGGAACCTAACCGTGACGGGGTGGCTCCTACTAGACTCTCTCTCCGTCCATTGTTGTTCTACCATCCTCACTTTTCCTTTTTTTCAGAAAGGTTTCGTTATATTTAAGTCCGGTACTTTAGAATTATATTAGTTCAACTTACATGTAATTATTTATAGAAATTGTACAAAACTAAACTAAAATTAAGAATAAAATAAATTGAGTTTTTTTTTTTTTTTTTTTTTTTTTGATTAGGTAAGAAAACTAGGTTGATCCTCTAGGGTAGGACCAACCTATCTCATCCTTTCGAATGAGGGAGGTAAGTTGAAGCCACCGCTATCAACCCACTCGAAAAGAGTTGGACATGAATGTCCAATCGAAGCCATGAAGTCAAGAACCTTGTTGGTTTCACGAAAGCAATGTTTAATTATCACTTCATCGAAAAAATGAAGGTCTAATTTCACATCCTTGATAATACTAGAAATTTCCCACGGAATTTGCCAAGTACCTCGAATCGAGTTAATAACACATAAGTTATCACCCTCCACAATTAACTTTGAGATTCCTAAGTATTTAGCTGCTAAAATACCTTCTTTTAAAGCAAGTGCTTCCGCGACAAGGATACTATTGGATCCGCACTTTTTTGCTCCCAACAAAACGATTTTACCATTGTGATCTCTTATGGAATATCATAAATTAAGTGAGTTGAGCATACATAACCTAACCTAGCCTAGCCTGAACTGAATTGAACTTAACTTCAAATGAACATAGTCTTAGTGCACTAGGTCAGCAACTCATCATACACCTAAACTAATTCACGAATGATTTCCACAGAAAACATATTAGAAATTCAATCATTTAAAAAGAATCTTTTTATTAATTAGAGTATTCAATATACGAGTAACTATTTTTTTTTTCTTTCTAAAACCAAACCATCAATGTTATCATTATCCACCCCAACCCCTAATATTTTCAATTGAGTGTCTCTACATACCAGAGAACCTAGGAATGAATTTTCCTACAACAAAATGAAAAAAATTGACCCATGTAACCTATTATAAGCCAAGTTCTAGAATTACTATAACAAGGCAAATTCTAGAATTATTGTTTGTATATAGTCTAACCATCAGTTTTGAATTATGATGGCATTTAAAACATTAATGCAATAATACATTGACTGGTAATAGCATCAGTAGACAACACAATCTAGAAGGAGTTGTTTTGGCTGCTCACTACTCAGCACAATTTTTACCTATTTTGCTGACAAACAAGATGCTGACTATTTCAGCTTTGTATCAATATTTGGCATTTTATTCGCTCTTTGTTCTCTTTTATTGACTTCTCATTTGCATTTCCTACGTCACGTCATTATTCTTTCTTGTGTATAACACTTGTATAGTTAGTTATATGTCATACAGCCAATTCATTACCTTATACAGTTATACCTCTGAAATGAAACAAGGTAGTATGTGACATGATGTAAGTCTGATACATATACAACTACTTACTTCATAAGTTTGTCTTCGTCACATCACGACATTATTACGAGTTAGGATCTTCTTCATTTCCTATAATAGATACATAAAATATACGGACTACGGAGTATCATTTAACTTCACCTCATCATCCATTGCTTAAAATTCCGACTGTAACATCATTCAATCCGGACCGTTAAAAAGTAATGGGCCAACCTAGTTGTCATGTAGCATGTTCATACTTTTTGGAAGACCGGTTTATTTTCTTCAGTCAACCTGAGACTTGTAACCATGGTAATAAATTTCAATCTCATTCTTAGTCTACGAATAGGTTACCCTTACCGCGGCCTAAACTCACCATTGTAAACCTCAAACTAAGACGACGTGAACTTCAAAACCTTTATACGGAGTAGTATGTTACAGAAGATACCATGCCTTATAACTCGTTTGTGCAAGAGGATTTTGAAGCAAACTATCTGGTAAGGAACGAGGGTAGATAGATTCCCAAAGTTCGGATCCATGTTTGGAATTGGATAGGATAGGAGGTATTTGTATCACGGAACTACAGAAGTAAGGAACCCTCACGCCTTTCTCTTCCCTCCAACACTGTTATCCAAACAGTGTGATAATGTATCTGATACGTAAAACTTAACCTTTACATCAACACTTCCTCGGTAGAAAAAGTTAAAAAGCATAGTGCAAATGAGAATAACAAGTGCTAGATCTACTTCTTGGGTTAGAAAAATAATACTAACATAATACAGAGTACGACTTTTGTAGGACTCCAGAAAGCCATTTTCCGAGTTTCCTATTACCTGACTGTTACGGTACACACTTCCATTCTAATGCAGTTTTCACACTGCTACGTATCGGACAATTGAAATTTGACACATTCCCCATTTGACGCCTTCAACTAATACCCAAACCCCTATTCTGTTTGATGCAAAGCAAGCTATCCCAATTGCGAAGGTCAAAATACATTCGATTTTATGAACAACAAATTGGTATACATGGAGTGAAGAAGTGATATTGGCTCCCAAGGAATCATTTATACCAGGTATGGAACTGACAAAGTTTAGTAGCAAATAACAAAAATCACAATCCTATTATGGAAAAAAGGTCACTTATATATTAAATTTAGTTTTACAATCTAAGAACATAATTGTTTTAGGGGCTTACATGAGTTCAAGATGGAGGCATAGGCTTCATATTGTCAAGATCGCCAGAATTTACAGGGGAGCTCACGTCCATACTGACAGCTGCCTTCTCAGTATCTGTCTTTCTCTTCTGCATGAAGTCAGCAGTCGTCTTAATAGATGCAGTATTATAAGCAAGAACAGTCATTTATCTAAGGCAAACACCAAGTCTTATATGTAACAATGCCACAGTTCAACAAATGCTGGTCAGAAATACAGCGCAAAAATCTGTCTAAAAGAATTAAGCTATTAATGTGTCAAAAATATAGGTTGCCACAGATATTATTGAAATTAGTTAGAGGTCTTCTAATGACCGCCAGCTTTTGCTGAACAAGACAATCAGAGCAATCATCTTCCATAGATCGCAGGTACCTATGGAAGATGATGATGGCACTCATGGCAGTAATAAACAAGTTATTCTAACCAATTTTTAAGGTACCGAAGCATTCAACAACATAGTATCCTACAATATATAGCATCCAGTTTACAGAAAACTGAGTTTATCAATCCAATACATCAGCTGTGTTCTATTAACAATTCATTAAGATTCAGGAATCAAAGATATAACTCAAAATTACCACAGTAGCATTTAAAGACAGGAGTTTGGTCATCAAGAATCATCAATACCTCAAATGCACCAATCATACCTTCGCAGGTTGAGAAAACATGTTCTCATAAAATTTTGCATCTCTTTTGTTGCTCTCAGCTTGATGTTGTTTCAAGGTCTTATATATCAGCTTGACTTCCCTGTTACAAAAATTAGCAAGAAAGACGTGTAACCAAATTTTATAATTATCAAAACATTCAAAAGTGATTGGCTTTGTGGCAATATGGAAGGAATATCATCACTTTATTTTTAGCTGCAGCATCGCGTATTCAAGGCATTGTAGAGCTAAAATCAACAGTTTTTCTTATTGATCTTTTGGTCAAATTTATTTACACTCTTCTTCATGTGCTTCTCGAGAATATGTAATTAAGTTAAAATTACGATAAAATGAAGCTAGAGTAGTAAAATAACTGTCTTAACCTAAGAGTATAACACTACAATGACAAACCATGATTGTGGTCTAGGATATAATCAGAAAATGAGAAATTCATTGTAACACTAACTCCAGGTGCTAAAATGAGTTGTAAACTATCCGTAGAAGCCCAAACTTCAGCTGAACTCTAACTAGGTAGATTTAATGACCTCTTAGCACTTTCATTTGTATGCACATATATATGTGATTCTTCGCAAGGTATATTAGTATGTATAAGTTGGCTGAACCACAGAATGGGTCAGAATCCAATAAAGTATAAAGTTCCTCCACTGAGCTTGAAAAAAAGAACCTTAGGTGGAAGATTTCATACGATGAATCAATGTACAGCAAAAATTCAAGTATTATTAATCAGTAATCACCTGTTTTCTGGATCAACCTCCAGGGCCTTCTTTATGTCCAATTCAGCTAAATACAAATCTGCATTTACCATAAATGCCTGTGCTCGCCGGTACAAAGCTTTGACATTGTTGACTTCAACATCTAGAACCTATGAGATAATAATATGTGATGATTGAATTGAACAGATACAGATACTGAATGACTAATATCTAGAACCTCTACCCACATCGCATGATGCCAGAAATCACAATAGGTTAGGAATGTGTTACTAAGGCTTTGTTTGGACAGGAAAGTAGGAGGGGAAGGGAGGAGAGGGGGATACAGGGAAAGGAAAGGGAGGGAAGAGAAGGGGAGGGGGAATGAACTATGGGTGTTTGGATACCATTTTCCTCCAAATCTTTCCTATGTCGGAGGTTTTAATCTTCCTTGGAGGAGGGAAAATGGATCCCTCCAAGTACGTCCCCCTTCGATTCCCCCTACCCCATTTGTTATTTAAACAGGGGATTTTTATCCCTTCCTCCACGTGCCTTCCTTTCCCTCCAAAACCCCCCCATCCAAACAAGCCCTAAGAGCAAAGGAGAGAAATACCACTTAACAATACCTTTGAGCATAACTTAATTACTTGCTGGAAATTATCGAGTTTTATATTACACGCGGCTCCATTCAACCAGCATTGCACTCTCAGTGCCTTTACTTGCTTTTGCTCATCGTCACTAAACGCTACATCCTCACTGATATAGTCTGCAGCCTGCATTGCTTTGAATATTTAATTTCCAAGTAAACATACAACAACATTACCTCAATGCCTCAAGTTTCCCGCAAATTACGGGGTAGGGATGGAGGAAACTCGTGTTAACAACAACACAAAGAGACTTTACCAGGTATATATATCTTAGCAAAAATATAAACAAGGAGTAGTTATCCCACCTTGTCATATTTCTTTTCAGCACGTTGAAACTTCCCACTTTTGTATAAAATATTGCCTTCCTCCTTCATCTTTGCCGCTGTCTCAATCTTCTCTCCAACACTGAGCTCCCACGGTGCTTTTTCCTGAACATGAAACTCAAGAAATCTGAGTACGACTTAGATCACCTTCCTAAGTGGCTTACCTAATTGCATACGTGCAACAAGGTTTTGGTGACTTGTTAGTTTAGTGTCAAAACAAGCTGTAGAATAATAACAATCAGTTAAATGCAGGTGCTAATACAGAAAAGCTCACATTTTGATCAAGATTGCACACAAGCCAACTATATAAGATGAATGTAGTACTTCAGTTTATACAAATCTGAAAATTGAATTGAAGCATAGAAGAATTATCCACAGTTTCATAAAGAAAATATAGCACAAAACGGAGTTAAAAACAAGGAGATAACAAAAACAAAAACATGTCAATGCCTCTTTGTGTTAAGCATAAAGCAGCAAGCATACATATTTCTTCAAACAAGAACTTAAAACATTGACAAAATGAAACTCTGTCCCTCACAGAGTAACAGACCCACTTGCTTATTTGTGTCATTGTAATCTCAGCAGTCAAAGCCTTCTTCACCTTTTTTACTTAAAGTATCAAGCACATCATTAATTGACACAAGTTGAACTACATCCCTCCGCAGAGCGCTTAAGAGAACTTGAGTAAAATAACCAAACTACCTAAGAGGTGATTAACAGTTTCCTGATCCATTTCGGAGAATAATATTCTGGACAGGGTCGTTCAAGAAAACCTTTAACCTCAAAAGTGTACAGAATAAATGCCAAGTACAGTTTATGAGTGAAGGAATATGCATCAAAAGAATAATAAGTCAGATTCCTGGAATCTTACTAATTACTATCATAAGTATACCAACAACAACAACAACATTACCCCAGTGCCTTAATGGCTCCCGCAAATTGCGGGGTAAGGGGGGGTCGGATGTACGCAGCCTTACCCTTGTGCTAGCAACACAAAGAGGCTGTTTCCGAATGACCCAAGATGAAAATTGCGTCGAGAACTGCATCGAAGGACCACTACTTCACAAGAGAAAGAAGCGCAGCCACTTTAGTGAGCCATTTTGCTTTATTCCATCATAATCCAAAACCAAAGAGTAATGAATCTTTGGCTCCATTGGAAATATGGAAAAGATTTGATGTGAATAATAGCTATCATACCTTTACAAAATCGACCATTTCAATTTCATAAACAAGAGTAGAAGATGGAGGAATGGTAGCAAGATCTCTCTTAATTTCCATCTCTCCATACCCATACTGAGGACTTATTGTCAAAAGTGCTCTCTCCCCTTTCTTCATGGTTACAGCAGCCCGATCTAACCCGGGTATAACTTGCTCTGAGGACAGTAAGCCACAGGATTAGTAGTTAGCAGAAGTTCCAACATTCAGGAGTAACACATGAAATGAAGACTTTGCATCAGTTGAGATGTAATCTCAGGCCCCACCTTCATCTGTCACAAATTCTAATGGTGTCTCACCATCAAAACCCTTTTTCTCAAATATGGAACCGTCTTCCAATTTTCCCAAGTACTTAACTGCAGAGATATAACACTTATAAAAGTTAGACAAACATTCTTGGATGGAATAGATTTCCAACTAGAAAATGGAAATTAATCTCATGATTTGTCATTTTATGTGGCTTCTTCGATGATGCTAAGATGTAAGTCACGAGAAAGCCATCTAATAAGATGCATCAATAAGCATTGACATTAATACATTTTTCCTTTTTTGGCATGATTTGACATTTTATTTGGCTTCCTCGATGATGCTTACATGTAATTCACGAGAAAGCCATCTAACAAAATGCATCAATAAGCATTACCATTTATACATTTTTTTTTCCTTTTTTTTTTTGGCACGATTGGTCATTTTATTTGGTTTCTTGGATGATGCTTAGATGTAAGTCGCACAAAAGTCATCTAACAAAATACATCAATAGGCATTGCCATTTATGCATTTCTCTTTTTGGCGCTCTTCAGTATATCACTAGCATGTAAACTAGGAACTATGGAGGTCTTCACCTGAGACTTATATTCTTTACGTGTGCATCTGTAAGTTCATCTTTCATGAAATTTTCTGCTGTAACTAAAATTAAAAGAACAGGATGCAGCCCAATTACCCTAGTAGTTATAAAAGAACAGGATGCAGCCCATGAAATTTTCTGCTGTAAGTTCATATATTTCATGATAAATTCGTAACATAGGAAGCAAGCCCAATTACCCTAGTAGTTATAAATATAGACGATATGGTTCAAATTGCAAGCTTTAATACTCTCTGCTATAAAGCATAATTTGATTAATGCTATGACGACATGTTTGGTAGAATCTAACAGGGTCTCCACTAGTAGAAGTAAAGATTGGTTGTGAAATGAGGAAAGGTAGGGCCTGTTTGGAGGTAAGCTTAAAACCTCACTGGTATTAGAACCTCCATTCAATTGATTTAATAACCACTGTTCCACTTAAACTCATGTGAACATCACACCATCAGAAGTCTCTGTCTCTCTCTCTCCCCCCTTTCCCTACAAACATGCACTAAGATTCCACCATTTTCTATCATAAATTGGCTCCCTACTAAAACTATTTGTGCAAGTGAATCCCACCAATTTTATTAGATTCAGTTGCAAACTGTTAAGACAATATTTCACGAGTTACTTTTTAATACATGTATGTGGGCTTTATTGTGTAAGTTAGAAACTACGCAGTAGAAACTGGTTGACAAAAGGTATATTCATAAATTAGAGTATCAGATTATTATTTATATCTAGTATAGAACTATATTCCATCAAGCTCAGTAAAGCAACAATAATTGCGGTATAAGCATCCTTGTTTGTGTCAACCTGCAGTAAAAAATTCTTCCATCTAAGGTAGTGAATGCTGATGACGCGGTCATTACGAGTTTATGACTCAAGCTCACGCAAGTAAGATAGGCGTCCTTACTCCTTATATAGTGTCAAACTGGAATACAAAATTCTTCCACCTATGGTATTAAATATGGGTTCGCATCACCTTGGTTGTTGTGTGGTGGTATCGAACATCAATATCACAAATTTCACACCCTAAAGCGAATTCTTACTCTTACCCTTTGCAGAACTAGATCACTTCAAAATTTATCATTTCGCCTTCAACTGATCAGCTCAAAATTCCAACATATATCTAAAACCAGAACGTCTTGTCACAAAGTTAACTATTCTTGAAGTGTGATCCATCTCACCAACAATCATGATGTTATAGTCTACTTGCCAAAGAGGACGAGTTGAACTTAAATGGGCAACAGAAAAACTGACACAGTAATAGACCTTTGGCCGGTGACACAACTTCGAATCTATGTTATTATCCACCTCCCATAAAGAATGACACCCAAAAAGGTCAAGAAAATAACAATGTGCAATCATATCTGTTGGACAACCTATATAATATGAAGTTACTACTACAACAACAACAACAACAAAAATTGGACACAGGAAATTTCCGTCTATGATTGACATAAAAGCTCAAACCAAAAAAAATGAGTTATAATCCTGGAAATCAAAGAAATGCAGAACCCTCAGATTTTATTCTGAAAAATGGAGGATGTACATTCAGCATACCATCTCTATCTAAATCCATGATAAATTTGCATTAGTCCCAAACCATCCTCTATTCATAGTCTCACATGAATCAAATTTCAACCAATCTAAGGACATATAACCTCGCTTCCAGCTAACAGTCCCGTTGCTTTTGTGAATATAATTCCACCAACTTAAGACTCGCTTTGTACTTCCATTAATTACAATTAAGCCAAAGCATGACACATTACATGGAAAATTTTCAGGGTTCCAAAAGTTTTGACCCATCTCACTGGTGATGAGAGGAGCTTAAAGAGAGTTGAGAAAATCGCTAAGAATAAGTGAAAGGAAGAAGATATAGTATGGATCACTCCAACAAAGGATCTTGCACAAGAATTATAGTTGCCGCAATTGGGAAGAGAGATGCCCCACTAGTTTCTATTATGAGTATTGTGTAGATCAGTTCTAGATGTAAAGAACAAATGGGAAACAACTCACCAGTCACGGTTGCTCCTTCATCAGCAGTGACAAGACCTTCACCTTCTTCCAGAATTTTCTTTATCACCATGGAGTCACCACATACATCAACTACTGCCTTCATAGAAACCAACTCCAGATTGATGTTTAATGAAGAATTTGGTGGCACAGGAGGAAACACATTTTCGGATTCTCTCCCGACATCTCCATATCCATCTAGAAGACATAAGCCAAAAGAAAATGAGCAAAAAAGAAATAAAAATTCCTAGCATTGGCAAAACTGATGAAGCCAAAGTCAACTTCCTCTAAATGAGAGCGAAAGGAAAAATAAACCATGTGTATAATAGTACGTTTTAGCCAAAAACATTTTAATGAAAATATACTACTATATTACAATTTCAAGATCAATTTGCACACAGATAACCATTTCATAGGAACTCTATGTCTTTTACAGTACCATTTATCTAGGCATCAAACATAAACCAGCCAAATTACAAAGTAACTTGAACAGATGTCGCATATTTTTCAGTTTTACCGTTAGTAAACAATCAAATTAGTCTCGAATGCGTGTCATCAAACAAACCTAATCACGGTGAGAATGTGCGAAACCACAAAAATATTTCTATGTCTTACATTAAAATAGCAGGACAAAGACGCAACAAAGTTCAATGCTTAAAGATTTGGGTGAAAGAAGTTCTAACAACTCACATAAAGAAGTGTCATTAGACTTTTATGGTATATGTATTACTCCGTCAAGGAAATCATAAGCAAGCAACCAAGGGAATTGGTATACCCACATTGAGACTGCACAAGTAAGTTGGCCTTCTCTCCCACTTTCATTGTTCTCACTGCTTTTGCTAATGCTGGAACTACATGACCTGAAAGAGAAATAAATAAGAATCAAAAGGCAAAAATCTCCCAGAATCATTCCTGTCCTCCTCTCCGAGACTACAACAAATTTGGTACACCTACAAGTCTACAACTATAAGAACATAGAGAGTACCATCCTTAACGTAAAATTCTGTTCCTTCATTTTCCGTCTTTGCAACAACTGTACCATCAACTAGCTTGACTTCATACTTCACTGCATTAAGAGAAGCCTACAAAATTAGCTCCTTAGACTAAGAACATTCTTGAAGAACTAAATAAAGAGTAAGGAAGCATAATACCAAGGACTTCATCTAATTCACTTGGTTGCTTCTCGCTTTTGCCTTTTTCCAATATCCTTTTCACAATTCCTCCATCTCTACAAATATCTACCACCGTAATCCAAGATGTCAGCTCTACCTCAAACTGAACAGTCGCGTCTGCAGGAACTCCCACATGGCCAGCATCTCCATATGCCATTTCAGAAGGCATTGTGAACAAGGCAATTTCACCTTTTTTCATTGTTATAACCCCGATATCCAATCCTTTAACAACTTCTCCTACCAAACATAACAAAACCAATTAAAACTCCCCGGAAAAATGGTAAAGAGAATCAAAAGAAAAAGTTATTATGAGTCCAATTTGATGAAATTACAGACTCGGTTATTGCTTTCTGCATCCTTAACAAATTATACTATGTATTGCTTTGAGCTCCCTCCATTTCATAGTTTCAAAACTACGTTAACAAAATTAAAATGTTCCTAACATATTCACATTTGTAGTTATTCTCACGCAAGGCCGTTGTACATTAACATTTTGTAAAACGGATTTACATATACAAAATATCATGAATTCATGGCCAATTTAAGTTAAAAGCTAGTAGTAGTTACCCAACAAATCCGTTTTACAAACTTCTCATGTAAGACCGCCTGATAAGAGAATTTATATTACATTTGTTATCAAAAAAATCATTGATAAAAGGCAACACATCAATGCTTAACAAAAAATGATCAAATTGTCATCCTAAAAACCGCGTCAAGTCAAAGGAGAAGAAATCAAAGAAATCGAGAGAGTAAATAACTACGAAAAAATCAAACAGAATTATAAACAGTTAACTTGAACATGAAATAAAATAAGCGCAAAGATCCTCACCATGTCCAAGCTTGAAAGTGACTGGCATTTCAAAGTCTCTAGAAGAATCGAGCTCCTTTCCATCGACACGCGTCGACACATAATTAACTGCAATAATTACACAAATTAACAATCCAGCACTCAATTCAAACTTCAATTTCACACAAAAACTCAAAACAAAAATATCAAGTTATGGAATTGGAAGATAATATAGAGAAGTCGAGAAGATATACCAGTAACTTCGTCGCCGGAGTTAGGAGTTTCGCGACCAATGCCGTGGCGGAGAAGCTTCTTGATGACGCCGGAATTGTTGATTTCTCTTTGCTCGCCGATTTTAAGCGGCGGTGCAGACTCAATTACTTCACCTGGTTCTTCGTCTTCGTCGTCGTCGTCGTCACAGTGTATCTCTGACATGTCTGATTTTCTTAAAATTACCATTTTTGTGCAGTTCCTGTCTCTGCTCTGCCCTCTGTTTACCTTATGCACCGAGTATGGAGTCTTTTTTTCGTTTTTTTTTTTTTTGAATCAAGAGTATGGAGTTTTCGGGAGGTCACCAAGTAGTTCCTAAAGTTGCGAAAGGGGTGCTCAACTGCTCATGATTAGGGGTGTTATTAATAAACCGAATCGAAAAATTGTGCATTTTTAAGGTTCGGTCGTTTTGAAAAAGTGGTTCGCTAAATCGAACCGATAACTTTATTATGAAAATGTTTCGGTTAAGGTTCGTAATTTTAGAAAACCGGTTAACCGAACCGAACCATTTCACAAAAAAGTACGCAAAAAATTTAAATACTATATAAAAAACTGTTCTTTCGTTTAATTTTCTTAGTGTATCCAAATTCAAAATTTCTTAAATTGATTAATGCTAAAGTTTAGCTAATTAACTTTATTGTTGGGTATAATATATAATGAAAATTTAATCAAACTATTTAAAAAACTTAACGAAAACTTAAAAAAAAAGTATATGTAGAACGATTATCTGTTAACCGGTAACCGAAACGCTAATAACCATTTAAAGTGGTTAACCGAACCTTTATAACCGTTAGAAACTGTGCGGTTTAGGTTCGGAGTTTTGCCAAACCGATCCGTATGCGAACCAAATTAAATTAAAGGTTCGGTGAACCGAACCGCGAATGAACACTCCTATAGTCATGACATGGGATCAAACCCGTTAGCATTAAAAATCGTTTTTGTGACTCTTTTAAAAAAAAAGGTCTGTATTGACTAATGTATAATGATTCAAATGGAGTTTATAAAAGGGTTTTTTGTCACACAACCTTTAAAAAAAATATTTTCAAACACCACCTTTAAAAAAAAGTTTGTCAAACATAATCTTTAATAAAAATTTTTTGTCAAACACGACTTTTTGGCCAGATTTTGACAACTTCCTGGCCAATTGCAATGGGATGACTTTCAGTCTATATTTGAGATAGCAAACGAGGTCCGTTTGAGGTATTCTTGGACTCGCTGGAAAGGTGGAAGTACAAGCTTTCCAGGGGTTGTCAACACGGTGGTCATAAGTTGAAGTAAGACTGGTCAGAGAAAGGGCTGTAAGTCTGGGTTTGTAGCGGGTGGTCAAGGGTTTTTCGTGGATCTTTTAATGGGGTTATGATGTTTTGTTTGGTCTGAAATTTGTTATGTAGGTTGAAAGGAGTACAAGGTATGTCGTAGTTGTGTTTTTTTGTGGTGGTTGTTGGTTGCAACTGGTGGTTCGAGGGGAGTGAATTGACCCACGAAAAAATCCTACTTTAACTTACATCAACCTTACTTTACACACCAATCTACCCCACATAAGGCCATCTTTGACCACCATGTTGACAACCGTTGGAAAACCTATACTCCCACCTTTCCAACGAGTCCAAGAACACCTCAAACCGACTTCGTTTGCTATCTCTAATATAAACTGAAAGTCACCCCATTGCAAGTGGTCAAACTCTGGTCAAAATGTCGTATTTGACAAAAGAAAATTATTAAAGGTTGTGTTTCACAAACTTTTTTTTTTAAGGTGGTGTTTGGAAATATTTTTTTTTTAAAGGTTGTGTTTGACAAAAACAAACCCTTTATAAAATGTCATTTTTAGGAAAAATAACCCTACTATATAAAAGGCTTCTAGGAATTCTTTTACGCGTTAAAACAAAATAATATAAAATACTCCCTCCTATTCATTATATTCTTCCCCTTCTCTTTTTGCATAAGAAATAAGAAAGTTAATTTGGACCACACAAAACATACTACCCCACATGCAATTGAATTTGGACCACACAAATCAAACCAAAAAAGGAAATAGGGAAGAAAACCCGAATAATCCGAAAAAGGAAATAGGGAAGAATATAGTGAATAGGAGGGAGTACATGTCTACATTCAGTAACCAGACACAGTTGTAGAATGAAGCGTCCTAACATAAAATCAAACTGATCCAAATTCGATACTAACCCAAACTTGATATGATCCAACAAGGCGAATCCGATGACCCGATTGTAACCAAATACAATGATACAAACAATGATGATGATGGTGGTGTTTTGAATAGTCATCGGTAGTGCAATCAGGATTCAACTAAAGTCCTGGGTAATTTCCGGTCGTTTATGATGGTTTCTAAGGTACGGGAACACGCTCGTATAAACGTTTACGAGTTTACCAGTGCAATGGATGAGCTAATTCTCGGATTTGTCTTGCCTCATGATGCGAGAATGGCCTCAAAAAGCGGCCAAACATAGAGGATCATCTGAGGTAGCTGCAGAGTCTTGTCCTTCAACAGATTTTGTGTAAGGGATATATATACAACGGTCTAAATACTTTAAATGAAAGCGTAGTTCTCGTTCAATTTGGTCATTAGTCATCGCCCAAGGTCAACCGCTAGTATACGTTCTGAACTTCTGATGCGTTGTCCCAACCAAATTCGCCAACGGATGATATGCTTTAGTTACAATTTTTTTTTCCGTAATAAAGGTGAAGAATGCTGAGATGTTTTAAATCATAGTAGGAGCAGAGCTAGAAGAAAAAACAAGACCTTGTGATTTTTCAGACCTCAATATACATTCTATTCAATGTGCACTACATATAATTAGTTGATGAAGGGAAAATTCTGTTGCGCGATGCTAGTCAGCAGACCAAACACAACTGTCTAGACCAAAAAAATCTGTCTGCCTTGTATAAGAACTCGGTTGGAGCACTTCGTGCCTCTCATTTCACTGTCGATAAATTTCACAGCTCGCTCATGGAGAAGTCGTTAATCCATGATACTTGGCAGGATGTAGGCGTGACTGAACTAGGGAACTACTTGTCACGCACTTCTCTTTTTGGAAGCAGGTCAGTCCTCCAGAATCTAAATCTTAACCGTAAACCTGCAACTGAGTGAACAGATAATTTAGAATGCATTAAACCATCAAGTCTCTTAACCACAGTTGGCACATATATCTGGGAACCTAAAATTCAGAAACTTAATATATAAATAAAAATGTCTAAACCAGAAACCAACCAAATATGACAAATGTAACTACGGAAAAGTGGGAGAAACTGTGTTTCAGAAAATACTACAGGGTTACATTCAAAACCATTATCTGCAAATGGCTTACATTCATCCATTCATTACAGCAATCGATAGTGAGCAGAAGTCAGGTCAAGAGAAATATACGCTACTAGTACAGAATATTCACAATGGAATTCACGGGGCAGAATTATTTACCTCTGGAACTTCGTGAAAAGAACTTCAGTACCTCATCAATTAATATCACCTAACAAACAAACAAGTTATTAGCATATAGAGATTTCTGAAGATCCTTTAAAATTAAAATTTGACAAGGAACGAATATGAAGTCTATCAGAGAAAAATTTCCGATAAAAGATCGAAGAAGAGTAAAGATTACAAATCGAGGACACTCAAAGAAGGAAAAAAAAAAAAAAAAAAAAGACTAACTTAGGATAAAACAATCACAAAAACCACATCACGTGTCGGTCTTTATGGATGTACATCATTGGCGATGTATGCCAAATCTTTCACAGCAAAAGCATCCGCATAGTAAAATGATAAATGTCGAACATCGTATACGGGGTGATTCGGTGGGATGCACATCAATGCAATGGGTAAAAACACTCTATAGGGTGTATTTGATTTCGGGTCTAAAAGAAAGGGAAAGGGAATGAATGTTCATGATTCCCTTTGTGTGTGTTTGTTTGATGCAAAACAAAGGGTATGAGAATCCCTCCCTTACCTTCAAGTCTCTCTACATTGTTACCCCTCACCCCGCTAGGGTAACCCAATCCCTTTCCCTCACTCACCCTAACCACCCATTATCAACATCTACGCTGCCACCACGACACCAACCATCACTACATTGACCCTCCGACCGCCGCCACACCGGCGACTCTCCCACCATGCCGTCGCCGGGGCTACCACCACCCTCCCAGTTGTGCAAACCGCCGCTTTTCCCGTTTTCGAAATCCCACACCACCGACACACCCACCACGCAAAAATCGAAGAGAACCTTCCCCCACCCACGAAATCACCTCCCCCACCTATTGAAACACTAGATCTAGTGGTTAAATGGGCGGGGGAGGTGATTTCGTGGGTGAGGGAAGGTTTCTTAGGTTTTTGGGTGGTGGTTGCGTGGGCGGTGTGAGATTTCGAATAGGGAAGGGGCGGCTAACTGTGGGGATTGGGAGGCTCGACAAAGTTTTGGCGTCAGTAGGGCGTGTGGCCGTCACTGGCGTTGGTCAGGGTGGGATGGGGTTTGGCAGGTGGAGGTGGTTGGTGGTGGTGTAGAAGAAAGTAGGTGGTTTATGTATTCCCTTTTCCTAAGGGACCAAACAAGCATGAATGATTGAGGTAATCTCGTTCCTTTCCCTCTCTTACTCTTTCTTG